>NC_060186.1:30437794-30627794 GCF_021184085.1 Oncorhynchus gorbuscha
TAATAGTGAAATCATCAAAACTATGAAATAACACATATGGAATCACGTAGTAACCAAGCAAAGTGTTCAACAAATCAAAATATATTTTATATTTGAGATTCTTCAAAGTAGCCACCCTTTGCCTTGATGCCAGCTTTGAACAATCTTGGCATTTTCGCAAGCTTCATGAGGCATTTTAAGCCATAATTGTAAATAAGAATTTGTTCTTAACTGACTTGCGTAGTTAAAGGTGAAATAAATAAATACAAATATTGAGATAGTCACCTGGAAAGCATTAGAATTAACGTGTGCCTTGTTCAAAGTGAATTTGTGGAATTTCTTGCCTTCTTAATGCGTTTGAGCCCATCAGTTGTGTTGTGACAAGGTAGGGGTGGTATACAGAAGATCGCTCCATTTGGTAAAAGACCAAGTCCATATTATGGCAAGAACAGCTCAAATAACAGAGAAATGACAGTTTCTTCAAAGTGAAAGTGCAGTCGCAAAAACCATCAAGCGCTGTGATGAAACTGGCTCTCATGAGGACTGCCACCGGAAAGGAAGACCCAGAGTTACCTCTGCTGCAGAGAAGTTCATTAGTTACCAGCCTCAAAAATCGACAATTAACTGCACCTCAGACTGGAGCCTAAATAGGGTAAAGGCGTCACAGAGTTTAAGTAACAGACACATCTCAACATCAACTGTTCAGAGGAGACTGCGTGAATCAGGCCTTCATGGTCAAATTGCTACAAAGTGGTGGTGTGATGGTGCTTTGCTAGTGACTCTTGTCGGTGATTTATATAGAATTCAAGGCACACATAACCAGTATGGCTACGGTCATGGGAATTCACAGGAACACTCAAAGTCAATCTTAAATTAATCATCCTTTATTGGTCAGTGCGCTGGAGAGGTTCCAATCAAATCAATGCAGCATGGCACATGTCAATCAGGAGCCCACTTTGGGCAAACCCAGCAGTTGTCTTATATACGGCTATACCCAGACAAGTAATATATATGCATGATTTAGCATAATTCCTTAATCATTGCCGTTTTGTTTCATAACATGTAACAGACCAATACCGCACAACTTCTTCTCTCCAAGCCGAGACCTTGAAACTGAGATATTTTTTGTTCTCGTTCTCCAAATAAGGTCTGGGTGTACTGCCAAACTCCAGATACTGATAAGTGAGGATTTGTTAAATCAGTCACTTGCATGAACACATCCATTGGTTATTAGAACACAGAAATTAGTTTTACGAAAAGCACAAACATTGAAATTCCCATTACACTACTAAAGCATTCTCCAGCGATACGCCATCCCATCTGGTTTGCGCTGAGTGGGACGAAGGAAAAGCAGCCAATAAGTGCTCAGCATATGTGGGAACTCCTTCGAGACTGTTGGAAAAGCATTTCAGGTGAAGCTGGTTGAGAGAATGTCAAGAGTGTGCAAAGCTGTCATCAAGGCAAAGGGTGGCTACTTTGAAGAAACTAAAATATATTTTGATTTGTTTAACACGTTTTTGGTTACTACATGATTCCATGTGTTATTTCATAGTTTTGATGTCTTCAATATTATTATACAATGTAGAAAATAGTACAAATAAAGAAAAACGCATAAATGAGTAGGTGTCCAAACTTGACCGGTACTGTAAGTTTGGCGTCCTGAAGCTGTGCAAAACTTGTAGAACATTTTTTTATTTTTATTTAAAAAACAGGGCCAACGTTATATTTACAGATTTTTATTTTTTAATTATGGTGCAAACAATGACATCCAGATATATTGATACACAATTTCACTGTGCGTGTGTATGTGCATCTGTGTGAGTATGAGTGTATGTGTATATGAAAGAGAGAAATAGCGAGCGAGCGCACAGAACTTAGTGAGCATACTCCTATGAGTAGCTACTAGAAGCCAGTCGGTCAGTCAGAAAGAGAGGGAGTAAAAACAGAGGGAAAGAAGCCTTGCCTCCACACAATTCTCTACATCTGTATAAACAGACGACCACAGAGAGAGAGATAATGATAAGAGGTTATCCTATGTACACACGTACAGTACGCATTGCACGCACGCAGATGAACAAACGCGCACACACTTTGTCACTTCAACTAAAGGACTAAATGTTCATTTCTATTCCCCCCCCCCCACATATTTTATTCTACTCCTTCTCCTCCCCACTTCATCTTCTCTTCCTTCTTTCACACTCCTCTCCCAGGTAGCGTCAGACTATAACAGCGGAGGCAAGATACTAAATGAAAACCCTTAAAGGACATACGTGATTGGGTTGCGTGCACTCTGTCACAATTACCCAGCATCCACTGGGACAGAACACAAACCATTTACCCCCCATCAGGACGTCATGACAACGGTATGCAAATTTACAGTATACAAGTTTTGGGTGAATTCACCATGCAAGGAATACTTTTCTCTTTTAGTGTGTGTGTGATAGAGAATGTTAGTGTGTAACATTTATTAAGCGTACTCTATATCCAGAATAATTTACATAAAAGGACAATATTTATTTGAACAGGGCAGGGCGGAGAGCCTGGGTAACCATGGTATGGAGTGCGAGAGGTGGGGTTTAGGTGAGTGTCAAAGAGACAGGGTAGGATAGGGGGAGGGGGGGGTTATAGGGCTGCTGTTTGGGGGGGGGGGGGATAAAGGAGGAGGCTGCGGTGAGTTTGTGGGAAAAGAGGTGGTTGTGGGGTAGAGAGGAGGATGAGGATAGGGAGGTTGCAGGCAGACTCAGCGACACTCCCACACTTTGACTGTCTGATCAACGCTGCCTGTTACCACGTATGGAGCAGTCCGGTGCATATCTGGAAGACAGAGATACAGATGTAAGAGACAATGGAAGATGGACTGGGTGGAGACAGAACTGTGGAACTGGCAGAAGGGTGTTGGACATTACACACAGAAACAGGTGGTTTTGACGAGACGTACAACAATGTGAGGGAATGCCCACAAACACGTGGATACAAACACACTCTTACCCAGAGAGGTAACAAAGTGTTCGTGGGCACACAGGGTCTTCATGCAGCGCTTGTTCTTGTAGTCCCAGATCCTCAGAGTCTTATCATCAGCACAGCTCACTATGAACCTGCCTCCAGGGTGCACCAACACACCACGCACCCAGTTATCATGACCCACCTAGACGGAGGATAGAACACGTTACACACACTAGACCAGTGTTTCCCAACTCCAGTCGTCGAGTACCCCCAACAGTACATGTTTTATTGTATCCCCAGACAAGCACACCCGATTCAACTTAATCATCAAACCCTTGACTTGAATGAGGTGTGTTTGTCTGGGGCTTCAATGAAAATGTGTGCGGTTGGGGGTACTTGAGGACCGGCGTTGGGAAACACTGTACTAGACCAACCTGTGAAAAAAAACACTGGAAACCAATCGGGTTACCCGAGGAGGAGGTAACACACACACACACACACTCACCAGAGTCATAAGGCACATGCCAGTGCTGATGTCCCACATCTTGATGGTCTTATCTCTAGAGCCAGAGAGAAGGAACGGACCAGACTTCCCATTCTTCTTACTCTACAGAGAGAGAAAGAGGGAGGGGGAGAGAGAGCGAGAGACAGGGGGAGAGAGAATATGCTCATCATTTAAAAGCAAGTGTGTATGCACAGTTACATTGTTAACCTACAAAAGTACCCAAGGTTTTGAAATTAATATCTAGAAAATTACAGAGGGTTACAGAATGGTTTGACACTAGCTGCCCTTTTCATTTCTCCTGTTTAAAATCCTGCAATCTTGTGGCCTAGTGGTCTTAAACCACTGCCTCTGGATCACATTTACCGCTGAAGCATGGGTTTCAATCCAGCCCACTGCTATTGCACCAAAAATCATCGTTCTACTGTCTCTTCTCTATCCAATAAAGCATAAAATGCCAAAAATATGCCTTTAAAAAAAAATCTGCTATCTTATTGGTTGAGCTCTGGTACTATGTTCACTGGTTTTCAAAGACACCACCAGAGAGTCTTTAAATTCCAGGTTTCACAGACATCCTGGTTGGAGGCTTACGGATTTCCTACTTATTCCTGCCTGATTCTGGGAATCTTCCAACCAGGATTTCTGGTAAACCTGGGAATTTTGGTAGAGTTACCAAATCTTTGCAACCCTAACCAAATGTGACTCACCATCTGGATTTGGTCTTATGTAGCAACATTTTAAATTGTGTTTTTTTACATTGGATAGTAGAGACAGAATGGTACATCATACACTGAATTTTTGTGGAACAATGGGAAAGTAATTCTGCTTTGAAAGTTGATAAACTTGTAAACTCACTTTTGAGAAAATGGACCTTGAATATTTTGGTACCTACTTGAGAGCTCTTATTTATCTAAACCCATTCAGTATCGTTCACCCCCTCTTAAACTTTAGCCCCACCCATCTCCTTGCGTTCAGAGCGCACACTTGAGGCTCTGGTCAATGATTTGTTTACCTCTGGATAACATGAAAACAGCCTAACCAGCTCCGCTGGCAACAATTTCATTACACTTTTTTTTGCGGACGTTTACTGACACCGGCCATATTCAACGCGTGTTGTATCCTTTAGCTTAAGACATGTAGCTAGCTAGCTAGGTAAACAATGAACCTAGCTAGGTAAACAACGTGTAAGATCACACACACACACGTCACATAACGTTAGCTAACGAGCCAGCCAGCAAACGTTAGCTAGTTAAACAACAATGAACATAGTGCCAAATCATCCCATTTACTACCCTGCATGAATCTCCAGGGAGCTAACCAACCAGGTTCAATGTTAGCTAGCTAACATTAGCCTTTAACTAGCAAAGCAAACGGTTCTGGGATACGAATAGTCATACACATAATGTTAGCTATGGAGCCAGCCAGCTAACGTTAGCCAACTAGCTAATAGTACACTTTAGCTTGAAATTAAACCACTTTCTGTCAAAATTATAAAATTAATATCGCAAAACGTAGCTAGCTGGACTATCTTACCTGTATACCTCTTCGTGCATGGATGTGTCTCCCTGTCATGAAGACCATGCCACGGTTGCCCTTAGTTTGATGATGTAATCCAGAGACAGGTGTTTCCTCCATCTCTTTAACTATCATACTCTAATTCTACTGATTTCAAAACTTGATCCTCCAGGAAGTTGAGAGCAACACTTATGCAGCTCCGCTACACAATACATTTAAAAAAAGCTGCGTTCTATAGGATTACCAACACAGACTGACCAGCTCAAATAGACCGAAGCCTTCTATATGGCAGACCAATTCAAACTCCTCTCTCTGCATGTCCAGCCCACTCATTATCTTAGTCAATAATGGCTAGTGGGAAGGTTGCTGGATTTTTCTGTGTGCTTAATCAACAAGGCTTGTAATGTAACAATTGTATTCGTATTTACAGATGGCATACAAGTTTGTTATTAAGGCACATGAAAGTTTACATGTTCAAGATGGTATTTCTGCCCAAAAAAGCATTTTGATTAAAAATGAATAACATTCAAATGGCTCTCTTGTGAAGTCGATACTTACGACATACGCCAAGTTTCCTGAAACGGGTCACAAATAGGGTTACTGCAGTGTTTCCCAAACTCGGTCCTGGGGACCACAAGGGGTGCATGCTTTGTTTTCTGCTCTAGCACTATACCGCTGATTCAAATAATGAAAGCATGGTGATTAGTTGATTAGTTTGAATCAACTGTGTAGTGCTAGGTGAAAAACAAAATGTGCAACCCTTGGGGTCCCCAGGACAGATTTTGGGAAACGCTGGGTTACGGAGTCAGGATTATGGTTAGTGTGTGTACATAGAGGTTCTCCTCACCTCCGAGCTGGTAGCCTCCAGGATGGTAGGGTGAGCGGTATCGGGGGCCCATGCGATACACTCCACAACGTGTTCGTGCTCTCGCAGCTCAGCCTTACACTCCTTGGAGGTGGCCACCCACACACGCACTGTCTGGTCGTTGGAACAGCTGGCGATAAGAGAACCATCCTGGTTGGGCCGGACCATCCTCACCCACTCCCTGTGGCCTGTAAATGTCTTTACACAATACCTAGAGAAAGAAAACACTCAGAGTTACATACATACACTACTGCAACACTCATATACGAGACATTTTGCAACATTCTGCCACTGGATTAATAAAACATGAGATTAAGTATTTCAGCACCTGATAAGTGAGAAGTAAAATCAAATGTATTTCAATCAAATGTATTTATAAAGCCCTTTTTACATCAGCCGATAAGTGTGTTTGTGTGTCTCACCCAGTGGCCACCTCCCACATTTTGATGGTCTTGTCTCTGGAGGCGGAGACTATGTGGTCTCCGTTGGGCATGATGGCTACAGACGACACGTTATGGTCATGACCTGAAACAGACGAAGGAGAGAGGGAAAGAGATATCAGTAAACCTAATACAAAAGAAACAGTTCCACTTTACAGTAATTACATAGTAGTAACCAAATATATAGAATAATTATATTTCTTTAAAAAAAAAAATTTATTCAGGGTTTTCAGGTCACACTACATGACCAAAGTATAAGGACAAATGCTTGAACATTTAATTCCAATATCATGGGCATTAATATGGAGTTGGTCCCCCCTTTGCTGCTATAACAGCCTCTACTCTTCTGGGAAGGCTTTCCACTAGATGTTGAAACGTTGCTGCGGGGACTTGCTTCCATTCAGCCACAAGAACCTTAGTGAGGTCCAGCACTGATGTCGGATGATTAGGCCTGGCTCGCAGTCGACGTTCCAATTCATCCCAAAGGTGTTCGATGGGGTTGAGGTCAGGTCTCTGTGCAGACCAGTCAAGTTCTTCCACACCGATTTTCAACAAACCATTTCTCTTTGTGCACTGGGCATCATCATGCTGAACCAGAAAGTGCCTTCCCCAAACTGTTGCCACAAAGTTGGATGTCATTGTATGCTGTAGAATTCAAGGCACACTTAACCAGCATGATTACCACAGCATTCTGCAGCGATACGCCATCCCATCTGATTTGCACTTAGTGGGACTATCATTTGATTTTCAACAGGACAAATGACCCAAAACACACCGCCAGGCTGTGTAAGGGCTATTTCACCAATAAGGAGAGATTGATGGAGTGCTGCATCAGATGACCTGACCTCCACAATCACCCAACCCAATTGAGATGGTTTGGGATGAGTTGGACCAAAGAGTGAAGGAAAAGCAGCCAGTGCTCAGAAGATGTGGGAACTCCTTCAAGACGGTTGGAAAAGCATTCCTCATGAAGCTGGTTGAGAGAGTGTGCAAAGCTGTCATCAAGGCAAAGGGTGGCTACTTTGAAGAATCTAAAATATATTTTGATTTGTTTAACAATTTGTTTGACTCCATGTGTGCTATTTCATTATATTTTTCCAGTTTTAAAAAAATCAATCAAATACTGCAGCCTGCAATGGAGGGTGGACCTTTTTCCACTCAAGAACTACAAGTATCTTATAGAAAAACCAGCTGCACTGGCCTGGACACCATTAAACCAGTAGGTGGTGGACCAAAAAAAGGCCAGCAGGGGGCACAATTATACACGGACTCCAAAAATTACAGACAATGTTGAAAAAACACTTGGCCAAAATAGGGATGGGCATTCAACAGTTTTTTTTTTACCTGTTCAGTACACATATTCAAGTACTCAAATGAATACAAATATAATATTTAGAACAGGCCCACATTGAAGAAAAAAAGTGTGTGTATTTAGACCTATGCCAACAGTGCGCAACAAACACCTCATTTATCATAACCATTACAGATAACAAATCATGATTGCAACATTTCTCCATATATACTGAACAAAATTATAAATGCAACACGTAAAGTTTTGGTCCAATGTTTCATGAGTTGAAATAAAAGGTCCCATAAATGTTCCATATGCACAAAAAAAGCTGATTTTGTTCAAATTTACATCCCTCTTAGTGAGCATTTCTCCTCTGCCAAGATAATCCATCCACCTGAAAGGTGTGGAATATCAAGAAGCCGATTTAACAGCATGAGCATTACACAGGTGCACCTTGTGCTATGGACAATAAAAGGCCGCAAAAATATGCACACAACACAATGCCACAGCTGTCTCAAGTTGAGGGAGCGTGCTATTGGCATGCTGACTTCAGGAATGGCTACAAGAGATGTTGCCAGATAATTATGTTAATTTCTCTGCCTCCAAAGTCGTTTTAGAGAATTTGGCAGCACGTCCAACCGGCCTCACAACCGCAGACCACGTGTTTCCACACCAACCCAGGACCTCCAATCAGGCTTCTTCACCTTCGGAAGCATCCGAGACCAGCCACCCGGACAGCTGATGAAACTGTGGGTTTGCAAAACTAAATCATTTCTGGAGGCACATTGTCATGCCATTCATCTGCCGCCATCACATTTTTCAGCATAATAATGCAAGGCCCCTTGACAAGCTGAAAATGTCCCAGTTCTTCCATGGCCTTCATACTCACCAGACATGTCACCCATTGAGCATGTTTGGGATGCTCTGGATCAACGTATAACAGCGCATTCCAGTTCCTGCCAATATTCCACAACTTGGCACAGCCATTGAAGAGAGGGACAACATTCCGCAATCAACAGCCTGAGATGCGAAGTAGATGTATATTATGTGTCACACTGCATGAGGCAAATCGCTGGTCACATCAGATAATGACTGGTTTTCTGATCCACGCCCTTACTTGTTCATTTTATTTACGGTATCTGTGACCAAAGGTATATCTGTATTATCAGTCGGACCCTAATCTATGGATTTCACATAAGTAATTTATTTCAATTGACTGATTTATGTACAGTGGCAAGAAAAAGTATATGTGAACCCTGTAGAAATACCTGGATTTCTGCATAAATTGGTTATAAAATTTGATTGGATTATCATGTAGGTCACAACATTAGACAAATACAGTCTGTTTAAACTAATAACAAACAATTATATGTTTGTCTTTATTGAACACACAGTGTAAACATTCACAGTGCAGGGTATGTGAACTCTTGGATTTAATAACTGGTTGACCCTCCCTTGACAGCAATAACCTCAACCAAACGTTTTCTGCCGTTGTGGATCAGACCTGCACAGCGGTCAGAAGGAATTGTGGACCATTCCTCTTTACAAAACCGTTTCAGTTCAGCAATATTCTTGAGATGTCTGGTGTGAACTGCTCTCGAGGTCATGCCACAGTATCTCAAATCGGGTTGAGGTCAGGACTGACTGGGCCACTCCAGAAGGCGTATTTTCTTCTATTGAAGACATTCTGTTGTTGATTTACTTTTGTGTTGTTGTCCTGTTGCATCACCCAACTTTTGTTGAGCTTCAATTGGCGGACAGATAGCTTAACATTCTCCTGCAAAATGTCTTGATAAACTTGGAAATGCATTTCGATGATAGCAAGCTGTCCAGGCCCTGAGGCAGCAAAGCAGGCCAAACCATGATGCTCCATCCACCATACTTTACAGTTGGGATGAGGTTTTGTTGTTGGAGTGCTGTGCCATTTTTTCCTCCACACATAATGGTGTGTGTTCCTTCCAAACAACTCAACTGTAGTTTCAACTGTCCACAGAATATTTTGCCAGTAGCACTGTGGAATATCCAGATGCTCTTTTGCGAACTTCAGACGTGCAGCAATGTTTTTTTTGGACAGCAGTGGCTTCTTCCGTGGTGTCCTCCAATGAACACCATTCTTGTTTAGTGTTTTACGTATCGTAGACTCGTTAACAGAGCTGTTAGCATGTTCCAGAGATTTCAGAGTCTTTAGCTGACACTAGGATTCTTATTAACCTCATTTAGCATTCTGCTCTTACAGTCATCTTTGCAGGACGGTCACTCCTAGGGAGAGTAGCAAGTGTTGAACTTTCACCATTTACAGGCAATTTGTCTTGCCGTGGACTGATGAACATCAAAGCTTTTAGAGATAATTTTGTAATCCTTTCCAGCTTTATGCAAGTCAACAATTCGTAATCTTAGGTCTTCTGAGATGGTTCACATCAGGCAACGCCTCGTGAATAGCAAACTCAAGTTTTGTGAATGTTTTTTATAGGGCAAGGCAGCATCGAACATGAGCTCATCCTGTTTCCATTGATCATCCTTGAGCTGTTTCAACAACTTGGGAGCCTGCGGTAAATTCAAGTGATTGGACATGATCTGGAAAGGCTATAGTTTGTCGAGTTTGGCTGGGCGGACAGCTCTATGAAGAGTCTTGGTGGTTCCATACTTCTTCCATTTAAGAATGATGGAGGTCACTGTGTTCTTGGGGACCTTCAATGCTGCAGACATTTTTTGGTACCATTTCCCAGATCTGTGCCACGACACAATCCTGTCTCGGATCTCTACGGACAATTCCTTCGACCTCATGACTTGGTTTTTGCTCTGACATGCACTGTCAACTGTGAGACCTTATATAGACAGGTGTGTGCCTTTCCAAATCATGTCCAATCAAATTGAATTTACCACAGATGGACTCCAATCAAGTTGTAGAAACATCAAGGATGCTCAATGGAAACAGGATGCACCGGAGCTCAATTTCTAGTCTCATTGCAAAGGGTCTGAATACTTTTGTAAATAAGGTTGTTGGTTTTTTTTTTTTTGCAAAAATGTCTAAAACCCCGTTTTCGCTTTGTCATTATGGGTTATTTTGTGTCTGATCAGGGTTGATTATGGAAGGTAAGTGCTAGGGTTTTAGCTAATATCCAATCCAAAAGCGAGAGAGGGTCCCTATCTTTCTTTAGGATGAGTGATATAGTGGCTTGATAAAAATTCTGGGGTATAGAGATTTATCAAAGCAGTGGGAGTAGGCTAAAGCTAATAGTGGAACGGAGTTGTTTAGAAAATGTCTTAAAATTCAGCTGAGAACCCATCTGGTCCCGGTAAAAATTCTGAAGTGGTAAATGGTTTATCAAGATCCATTCTCACTGCATCTGTTAGCTTGGGTATTGGTAAACTTGAGAGGAAAGCATCTGTCAAGTGATCTCTAATTTGAGATCAACCCTGCTTCGGTACGATATTAGGTGGGAGGCTGTGGATTGTCTTAATTGGTGGGCTAGAATTCTATTTCTATGGTAGGAACCATGTAAGTACACTAACAGTGTAGGTAGGTCAGGGTTTCTGTTAGCTGGTAAATGCCGGCTATAGGACATGCTGTAGCGGTTTGTCACATGCAATATGCTTTGTGGACGTCACCAGACAGAGGTTACTCTCCGGTTTTGTGAGTAAACAAAAAGGTGTGGTGAGGCATCTCCTGATTGTCTCGGCCTTTAGGCATAGACCACGGCTCAATCATGGCTAGAAGGGATCCAGCTTTTGCCAAATTAACGAACGTCAAAAGTAGATTTTCTTTGCATTTTAGCTAACCTTAACCCCAACTCCGTTACCCTTAACTTTTCCTAGCCTTAGCCGGTTAGGATTATTCTGTTATGTTAATTCTCCTAACCCGCTGCCTAAATTCTCCTAACCTGCAATGAAAAGTCAAATATGACGTTATTTGACAAAAGCTGGATCGCTTTAAGCCATGACCTGCTGGCCCTGCTGTTCGCAGACAGTCATGTTTTGTTATTTATCAGGCCTAATTAAAAATGTTCATGCCTAGGCTCAATTGAAGAGGCCTAACGTTTTCAAAGAAATAGCCTATAGGACAAGTCGTTTGCAAATAGTATTATATTTTGAAGTAGTGCTTTATTACTGTATTACATATGGATGTCCAGTTAATTCTAATCTTGCTGGTCACATTGTCTGGCGCCAAAACATAAATCCTGAGGTAGGTACACATTGGTAAACAGTGCTTGTTATGCTGTTATACCACTTGGAGGAACACACACACACACACACACACACACACACACACACACACACACACACACACACACACACACACACACACACACACACACACACACACACACACACACACACACACACACACACACCTCTGCCCCTCACCGTGCATGGTGCGGATGCACTCGAAGCCCTGGAAGTCCCACAGCTTGATGGTCATGTCTGCAGAACAAGAAGCCAGCAGCTTGCCCGTCTGGTCAAAGGAGATGTCCTGGACAGAGTCTGTATGGCCCTTCAGTGTCCGCTCAAAGTCCCCTGCCTCATAGTCCCACACCTAGAGAGATACACACACATTACAAACACACAGTCAGTTAATATCACTTTGAAACCTTTTCAACATGACAATAAATGTCCTCTGGATCAATGCAAATGAGCATACAATGTTTTGGAAATTGGAATCATACCCATTGCAAATGAGAGAGAGAAAGAAAGGAGAGACGACAACCAAAATATAAAGAAAGATTAGAGGGAAAGAGAGACAACGGAAAAAAAGGAGAGAAAAGCGGTGAAAGAAAGAGCAGGAGAAGATTTGCATGTATCCCAGGGTACAGTACTCGGTGCTCTGCCAGCGTTGCCCCTGGTTACCAGAGCATCACCCCATCTCAACGTAGATAAGCAGTGACACAGCAGAAAAGAGTGAGGGAGATTGAGAGAAAAAGCAAGAGAACAGGCTGAAAAAACAACAAAACACTGAATGCAATATGAAATTGTATGAAATATTTTTGGGAATGGCCTCGTCTCCGAGGGACGATGGCAGGTAGCCCTAAGAGATATTCTGTTGAATCTGACAATTAATCTTAATGGTTTTACAGTTGTCTCAAATAAAACTGTGAAGGACCTCGGCGTTACTCTGGACCCTGATCTCTCTTTTGACGAACATATCAAGACTGTTTCAAGGATAGCTTTTTTCCATCTACGTAACATTCCAAAAATCAGAAACTTTCTGTCCAAAAATGATGCAGAAAAATGAATTCATGCTTTTGTTACTTCTAGATTAGACTACTGCAATGGTCTACTTTCCGGCTAAAGCACTAAATAAACTTCAGTTAGTGCTAAATATGGCTGCTAGAATCCTGACTAGAACCCCAAAATTTGATCATATTACTCCAGTGCTAGCATCCCTTCACTGGCTTCCTGTCAAGGCAAGGACTGATTTCAAGATTTTACTGCTAACCTACAAAGCATTACATGTGCTTGCTCTTACCTATCTCTCTGATTTGGTCCTGCCGTACATGCCTACACGTACGTTACGGTCACAAGACGCAGGCCTCCTACTTGTCCCTAGAATTTCTAAGCAAACAGCTGGAGGCAGGGCTTTCTCCTGTAGAGCTCCATTTTTATGGAATGGTCTGCCTACCCATGTAAGAGACGCAAACTCAGTCTCAACCTTTAAGTTTTTACTGAAGATTCATCTCTTCAGTGGGTCATATGATTGAGTGTAGTCTGGCCTGGGGGTATGAAGGTGAACGGAAAGGCTCTGGAGCAACGAACCGCCCTTGCTGTCTCTGCCTGGTCGGTTCCCCTCTTTCCACTGGGATTCTCTGCCTCTAACTCTATTACAGGGGCTGAGTCACTGGCTTACTGGTGCTCTTTCATGCCGTCCCTAGGAGGGGTGCGTCACTTGAGTGGGTTGAGTCACTGATGTGATTTTCCTGCCTGGGTTGTGCCATGGCGGAGATCTTTGTGGGCTATACTCAGCCTTGTCTCAGGATGGTATGTTGGTGGATGAAGATATCCCTCTAGTGGTGTGGGGGCTGTGCTTTGGCAAAGTGGGTGGGGTTATATCCTTCCTGTTTGGCCCTGTCCGGGGGTCTCATCGGATGGGGCCACAGTGTCTCCTGACCCCTCCTGTCTCAGCCTCCAGTATTCATGCTGCAGTAGTTTGTGTCGGGGGGCTAGGGTCAGTTTGTTATATCTGGAGTACTTCTCCTGTCTTATCCGGTGTCCTGTGTGAATTTAAGTATGCTCTCTCTAAATTCTCTCTTTCTCTCTCTCGGAGGACCTGAGCCCTAGGTCCATGCCTCAGGACTACCTGGCATGATGACTCCTTGCTGTCCCCAGTCCACCTGGCCGTGTTGTGCCTGTGATTATTATTATTTGACCATGCGGGTCATTTATGAACATTTGAACACCTTGGCCATGTTCTGTTATAATCTCCACCCGGCACAGCCAGAAGAGGACTGGCCACCCCTCATAGCCTGGTTCCTCTCTAGGTTTCTTCCTAGGTTTTGGCCTTTCTAGGGAGTTTTTCCTAGCCACCGTGCTTCTACACCTGCATTGCTTGCTGTTTGGGGGTTTAGGCTGGGTTTCTGTACAGCACTTTGAGATATCAGCTGATGTACAAAAGGCTATATAAATAAATTTGATTTGATGTGGGGCTGCTGGCATCGAAACCCACCCCACTGGGGAAGAGGAGCTCCAATGATGTGCCTTAAGGTTATTATAGCTGGTGGTGGTGAGGGTGGTGGATGGTTGTCGAAAACTGTTGCTGAAAAACAGCAAGTGAGAGAACGAGGGTAAGTTGACATATACAGTTGAAGTCGGAAGTTTACATAAACTAGTTTTAATGACTCCAACCTAAGTGTTTCAATCACTTCACACATTTCTTGTAAACAAACTATAGTTTTGGCAAGTCGGTTAGGACATTTACTTTGTGCAAGACACAAATAATTGTTTACAGATAGATTATTTCACTGTATCACAATTCCAGTGGGTCAGAAGTTTACATACACTAAGTTGACTGTTCCTTTAAACAGCTTGGAAAATTCCAGAAAATGATGTCATGGCTTCAAAAGCTTCTGATTAGCTTATGGCTAATTGACATCATTTGAATCAATTTGAGGTGTACCTGTGGACGTATTTCAAGGCCTACCCTCAAACTCAGTGCCTCTTTGCTTGACATCACAGGAAAATCAAAATAAATCAGCCAAGAGCTCAGGATTTTTTTTTGTAGACCTCCACAAGTCTGGTTCATCCTTGGGAGCAATTTCCAAACGCCACATTCATCTGTACAAACACCATGGGACCACGCAGCCGTCATACCGCTCAGGAAGGAGACGCGTTCTGTCTCCTAGAGATGAACGTACTTTGATGCAAAAAGTGAAAATCAATCCCAGAACAGCAGCAAAGGACCTTGTGAAGATGCTGGAGGAAACAGGTACAAATATATCTATATCCACAGTAAAACGAGTCCTATATCAACAGAACTGAAAGGCCACTCAGCAAGGAAGAAGCCACTGCTCCAAAACTGCCATAAAAAAAGCCAGACTACGGTTTGCAACTGCACATAGGGACAAAGACAGTACTTTTTGGAGAAATGTCCCCTGGTCTGATGAAACAAATAGATCTGTTTTGCCATAATGACCATTGTTCTGTTAGGAGGCAAAAGGGGGACGCTTGCAAGCCAAAGAACACCATCCCAACCGTGAAGCACTGGGTGGCAGCATCATGTTGTGGGGGTGCTTTGCTGCACGAGGGACTGATGCACTTCACAAAATAGATGGCTACATGAGGAAGGAAAATGATGTGGATATATTGAAGCAACATCTCAAGACATCAGTCAGGAAGTTAAAGCTTGGTCACAAATGGGTCTTCCAAAACGACAACGACCCCAAGCATACTTCCAAGTTGTGGCAAAATGGCTTAAGGACAACAAAGTCAAGGTATTGAGTGGCCATCACAAAGCCCTGACCTCAATCCTATAGAACATTTGTGGGCAGAACTGAAAAAGTGTGTGCGAGCAAGGAGGCCTACAAACCTGACTCAGTTACACCAGCTCTGTTAGGAGGAATGAGCCAAAATTCACCCAACATATTGTGGGAAGCTTGTGGAAGGCTACCCGAAACGTTTGACCCAAGATAAACAATTTAAAAGGCAATGCAACAAAATATTAATTGAGTGTGTGCAAACTGCTGACCCATTGGGAATGTGAGGAAATAAATAAAAGCTGAAAGAAACCATTCTCTCTATTACTATTCCGACATTTCACATTCTTAAAAGAAAGTGGTGATCCTAACTGACCTAAAACAGGGAATATTTACTTGGATTAAATGTCAGAAACGGTGAAAAACTGAGTTTAAATGTATTTGGCTAAGGTGTATGTAAACCTCCGACATCAATTGTAAATACATCCCAAGATTTACACCCATTGGTTGAGAGAGAGAAGGAGATAATTGCAAGAGTGAGCCCATAGGCTGAACAGCAAGCATGAGGAATATGCATTTTTGTAAATAGGTGAATGATATTCTGCACATGGTTAATAGGAATGAGAAGAAACAAGACACCGTTAGAATAGGAAAAAGTGAATTGTGTGATTACTGGATGAAATTAATCAATCATTCAGACCAGCCTTCCTGGTAGAATTCTCGTAAACTACAGTGCATTCGCAAAGTATTCAGACCCCTTGACTTCGTCCACATTATGTTACAACCTTATTCTCAAAGTTATTTTTAAAATGTTTTTCCCATAATCAACCTACACACAATATCCCATAGTTACAAAGCAGAAACAGGTTTACACATTTTTGCTAATGTATTAAATGTAAAAAACAGAAATATCCCATTTTAGTCAGTACTTTAGTTGAAGCACCTTTGGCAGTGATTAGTCTTGGTTATGGCTCTACAAGCTTGGCACAACTGTATTTGGGGAGTTTATCCCATTCTTCTCTGCAGATCCTCTCAAGCTCTGTCAGGTTGGATAGGGAGCGTCGCTGCACAGCAATTTTCAGGTCTCTCGAGAGATGTTCGATTGGGTTCAAGTCCAAGCTCTGGCTGGGCCACTCGGATATTCAGAGACTTGTCAGAAAAGCCACTCCTGCATTCTCTTGGCTGTGTGCTTAGGATCGTTGTCCTGTTGGAATGTGAACCGTCGCCCCAGTCTGAGGTTGTGAGCACTCTGGAGCAGGTTGCCATTTTTCCCTTGATCCTGACTAGTCTCCAAGTCCCTGCCTCCGAAAAACATCCCCAAAGCATGATGCTGCCACCACCATGATTCACCGTAGAGATGGTGCCAGGCTTCCTCCAGACGTGACGCTTGGCATTCAGGCCAGAGTTCAATCTTGGTTTCATCAGACCAGAGAATCTTGTTTCTCGTGGTCTGAGTGCTTATAGGTGCCTGGCCACTCTACCATAAAGGCCTGATTGGTGGAGTGTTGCAGAGATGGTTGTCCTTCTGAAAGGTTCTCCCATCTCAATAGAGGAACTCTGGAGCTCAGTCAGAATGACCATCAGGTTCTTGGTCACCTCCCAGACCAAGTCCATTCTCCCCCGATTGCTCAGTTCGGTCAGGCGGGCGGCCAGCTCTATGAAGAATCTTGGTGGTTCCAAACTTCTTCCATTTAAGAATGATGGAGGCCACTGTGTTCCTGAGGACCTTCAATGCTGCAGAAATGTTTTGGTACCCTTCACTAGATCTGTTCCTTGACACAATCCTGTCTTGGAGCTCTACAGACAATTCCTTCAACCTCATGGCTTGGTTTTTGCTCTGACATGCACTGTCAACTGTGGGACCTTATATAGACAGGTGTGTGTCTTTCCAAATCATGTCCAATCAAATTGAATTTACCACAGATGGACTCCAATCAAGTTGTAGAAACATCAAGGATGCTCAATGCAAACCGGTTTCCTTTTCTCATTATGGGGTATTGTGTGTAGATTGCTAAAAATAAAAATAAACAAATAATTTTTCAGAATAAGGCTGTAATGTAAAAAGTCAAGTAGTCTGAATACCTTCTGAATGAGGAATAAGGAAAATGAGAGCAACAGTGCAAGAGTAGGAGCGAGAGAGAGAGAGGATAGAGAGAAGATTAAGAGGACGAAAGCTAATGGACAGGGTGGGCTGCTTAGAGATAATATCTAATGGGACACAGTCACTGACATACAGTATGTGTTTAAAAAAACAACATTTGTGGACCAGGGAGCCATAGGCCTACATAAGATACATAGGCCTATTGAAACAACCAGCTTGGATTGCAAACAATACTACCATATAAAAGTTCAAAGAAATACTTTGTTTCTAGGAGTGACCGAAGACAGGCAGACAAAATGAATAAAGTGAGCAAAAGAAGCATAGTGTCATATAAAAAGTGTATAAATTCACAATCGTAATTCAATTAGACCCCAAATAAATTTCTGAATGTCCAAGTCCCAAACCCAACACAAAATCGTCCCCAAGTCAATCAAATCCAAAAATGAGCAATCCCCCTTCAAAATATAAAAATATAAGTAATTCAATACAGGCACAAACTAATACAGTCAACAGGATCAATCTCACCGAATGGTTGAGGAGGAAAATCCGGCCTGGTGGAGATTTCCTTATAACAGCTCAATGTTCATGGCATCCTCCAAAACAATCAATCAACACATGGAATTCTTTGTCATTGGGGTTAACAATCCACAAGATTGAGCAACAATTATTACTTGGAATGGCTAATATAGGTTCTTAAAATATTTTTTCCAAACAAACAAAACCTCAGCTAGGTACACAAATATTTCTCAAAACTCTCCTCCATTTCTAGAGACATTCAGTCTTAAAAAGGGACAGCCAACCAAATGGATTGAATTCTTAGAGTTGACAGTGAAAATAACGCAGTCAGAAATGGAAAATACAAAGTAAAACAGCATGAAAATAGACAAAGGTTTAACCTTGCAAGGTCTTTTCAGACATATAATTATGTCAGATTTAAAGTTCATGTGCCTATCACCTCACACTTGTGGCAGCGTCACAGTTCGATGTATGAGCCTCTTCAGTGGCCCTTTGAGATGCCTGCCAATGGCAAGTTCTGCAGGGGTGCAGCCAGTGTACTCTTGTTTGGAGCTGTTGATGGTAAAACGGAATTCAGGCAACTACTTAACCCACTTCCTGTGATGCTCACCCACGAAACACGCCATCATGGTCTTTCGAGTCCTGTTGACCCTTCCAGGTTTATCTAAAGGGTGGAAGCTGGAGGTCAGCTTTTGGATCACCCCCCACTTTTATCAAAATGTCTGAGAGGACTTTGCTCGTGAACTGGGAACCACGATCAGAGACGATGAATTTAGATGAACTCTTCACAAGATGGGTGTCCCTTTCATAATTTGGCAGTCTGAGTCTTGCTGTCTCAGGAGGCAGAAAAGCTCCCCCCACTTTGTGAAATAGTCCACACAATCACAAGTAGAAAGGCATTTCCCTTCTTGCTCTTGGGAAACGTCTTGGTGTACTTTCCATCCAATCCCGTCAGGCCGGTCATCATGTGTCGCCTCTTGCTTTCAATCCCCTCACGCAGTCATTTTGAGCACATACAATCTCTGCGAGGGATGTCGGCAGATCAGAGGCACAAGATGCTTGTTAGCGAGCCACATAAGGAGCCATCACTGGGTTGTCTGACGGTTCTGCAGCCCTTGTCTGGGCCGACATTCATGTAGCCTCTACAGTAATATACTTGAACAATTGCAGCCCATAAAACGGAACTCCATCCAAATAATGGCGTCATTCTCAACTGCCCACAACACACTACTTTCCCAAAGTAGAGCAGTTGTACTCTGCCCCTTTCAGACCTCTGGAGGAATATGCTATGGCCCTCTCATCCCCATTGATTTTCTGTGTCAGGACTGCTCCAAGACCCACGCCGCTGGCGTCAGTTTGTACCTGGAAAGGCAAGGTCAGGTCAGGTTGTGAGAGCCGGAGGCTTTTCTAGGGCGATGCAGCTGGTCCACACACTGCTGGCATTTCTCAGTCTATTCCCACTTCACTCCTTTCTGCATGAGGTTGTTCAACGGAGAGGCAAGGTCAGCAAAGTGGGGTATACAGTGATTTCTGAAAGTATTCAGACCAATTTAATTTTTCCCCCATTTTGTTACGCTACAGCCTTATTCTTAAAATAGATTAAAAACATTTAAAAAAAAATAATCAATCCAAACACAATACCCCATAACGAAAAAGCGAAACCAGGTTAAGATTTTTTTTGCAAATTTATAGAAATACCTTATCTACAGAAGTATTCAAACCTTTTGCTAGGAGACTCGAAATTGAACTCAGGTGCATCTTGTTTCCATTGAACATCCTTGAGATGATGTTTCTACAACTTGATTGGAGTCAACCTGTGGTAAATTCAATTGATTGGACATGATTTGGAAAGGCACACACCTGTCTATATAAGGTCCCACAGTTGACAGTGCATAAAATAGCAAAAAACAAGCCATGAGGTTGAAGGACTTGTCAATAGAGCTCAGAGGCAGGATTGTGTCGAGGCACAGATCTGGGGAAGGGTACCAAAACATTTCTGCAATATTGAAGGTCCCAAAGAACACAGTGGCCATCATTCGTAAATGGAAGAAGTTTGGAACCACCAAGACTCTTCCCATTGCTGGCCGCCCAGCCACACTGAGCAATTGAGGGAGAAGGGCCTTTGTCAGGGAGGTGACCAAGAACATGATGGTCACTCTGACAGAGCTCCAGAGTTCCTCTTGGAGATGGCAGAACCTTCCAGAAGGACAACAATCTCTGCAGCATTCCACCAATCAGGCCTTTATGGTTGAGTGGCCAGATGGAAGCCACTCTTCAGTAAAAGACACCACAGCCCGCTTGGAGTTTGCCAAAAGGGAGCCTGAAGAACTCTGACCATGAGAAACAAGATTTTCTGGTCTGATGAAACCTAGATTTAACTCTTTGGCCTGAATGCCAATCTGGAAGAAACCTGGCACCATCCCTACAGTTAAACACGGTGGTGGCAGTATCATGCTGTGTGATGTTTTTCAGCTGCAGGGACTTGGAGACTAGTCAGGACAGAGAAAAAGATGAACGGAGAGATCCTTGATGAAAACCTGCTCCAGAGCACTCACACCTCAGACTGGGGTGAATGATCACCTACCAAAAGTACTGACTAAAGGGTCTGAATACTTATAAATGTACATTCAGTTTATTTTTATTACATTTGCTAAACATTTCTAAAAACCTGTTTTCACTGTCATTATGGGGTATTGTGTGTCGATTAATGAAGAAAAAATGCATTTAATAACTTTTAGAAAAAGGCTGTAATGTAACAAAATATGGAGAAAGTGAAGGGGTCTGAATACTTTCAGAATGCACTGTAGGTTTCCAGGGTCCACACAGTACCATGCCACAAGTGAATTGGGTTTTTCAAATCAAATCCAACTTTATTTGCCACATGCGCCGAATACAACAAGTGTAGATATTACCGTGAAATGCTTACTTACAAGCCCTTAACCAAGTGCAGTTCAAGAAGAAGAAAATATTTACCAAGTAGGCTAAAATAAAAAGTAATAATACAAATTAGCACAATAAGAGTAACAAGGCTATATACAGGGGGTACTGGTACTGAGTCAGTGTGCAGGGGTACAGGCTACCTGAGGTAATCTGTACATGTAGGGGGGGGGGCAAAGTGACTATGCATAGGTAACAAACAAACAGCAGTGTACAAGAGGGACGACAGGGGGGATTTTAATGAATTGTTCAGCAGTCTTATAGCTTGGGGGGTAGATGCTGTTGAGGAGCATTTTTTTGTCCTAGACTTGGAGCTCCGGTAACACTTGCCGTGCGGTAGCAGAGAAGACAGTCTATAACTTTGGTTACTGGAGTCTGAAAAATTTCTGGACTTTCCTTTGACACCGCCTATTATATAGGACCTGGATGGCAGGAAGCTTGGCCTCAGTGATGTACTGGGCCGTTCGCACTACCCACTGTAGCGCCTTACGGTCAGCTTCCTTCAGCTGTGTCTGTGTGTGAGAGACTTTCCATCAGTGAGCACAAAGGCTCTGGAATCCCACGTGATGAGCTGCTCACATGGTTTGGGCAACTGCTACCATAGCTGCTTCTGCATCAAGCTTAAGGTGTATCCTGTATCTAACACAGCCTGCACTTGGGTGCCCCAAACTTCTATGGGGACTACCAGTAAGGCAGGAAACTCAGCGTGCTATGGCCATGTGTTTAGTAGGTCTACCATCTCTTATGATTGGTGGTTATTCACCTTGGCCCAGTAATCCTTATTTGAAGCCATGTCCTTTTCCACTATAGAGCAGACTTTGACAAACGTCTCAACGGTCATGACGGATCCTCTTCAACTGCTAGCAAGAGTTATTATTCAAGAGCTTTCTCACCATCGCAGTCTCTGACATGTCCGGCTTCCATTTCAGGCACAATGCCCTGTAATCATAAGAAAAGTCCTGAATCTATCGGTCTGGATCTTGAAAAAGGTTTCTTCCCCTGTTCTTCAACTTCAGTCAGGTAATCAGATGGTAAGAAAGCAAACAGGAAAGAACGATTGAATTCTGCCCAATTGTTAACATATTTATTTTTTAGCGACCCACCAGGTCCCGTGAGGACTGTGAAAAAGCTTTGAGTACATGGAATGGGAACTTCATGATGCTCCTTTTGGGATATTACTGAGATCAGGGATGTGACAGCAGAATATTATATTAGAGGATGGGGTGCTTGTGGATTTGACTTTAGAGATCTCCTTGTCCCATTTCTCCGCTCTTCTGAGCATACATTTTACCACTGCTTGCTCCAGGTGGGCTAGTGAGTTTTTCATTGTCACTTCCATGGCCTCAAATCGTTGCTCCTCATACTCTGAGGCTGGTCTCTCTGTTCACAGCATTCTCCAGTGTTTACTTGATCTTGGAATCCTTTGACAGTGTTGTTGACTTCCTCCAAATCAACTGTAGTAGTAAGTGTGGCACTTTTACCACACCATCATCCTCTTCCTCCATACTGTCAACTCACACAACAGTGATGATATATTTGAGCCACAGGATTTCAAAAGGTAACGCCAGGCCCAGGGTTGAAGGGCGGTGTACCTTGGCCTGCTTCATCTTGCCCTGGGTCAATGTCTGTTTGTACCTCTAAATGGCTACGGTCATACCCGACACCAGCCATATTAGCAACAACATAACTCTCGTAAAAATAAAATTAACAAGTCTCCCAGTACTGGCCACCAGTCGAAAAATCAGCTTGTATAAACATTCCAAGAAACACGGTGTTCATATGAGTGACCGAAGCAAGACAGACAAAATGAATAACGTGAGCAAAAGAAGCATATTGCCATGTAAAGTGTATATATTCACAATTTCAATTCAATTAGACCCCAAATAAAGTTCTGAATGTCCAAGTCCCAAGCGCAACAAAAAATGGTCCCAAAGTCAATCAAATAAAAAATGAGCAATCCCCCTTCAAAATACAAGAATATAAGTAATCCAATACAGGCACAAACTAACCGAGTCAACAGGATCGATCTCACCGGATGGTTGAGGAAGAGGAAAATCCCGCCTGGTGGAGATTTCCTCATCAAATCAAACTTTATTTGTCACAGGCGTCGAATACAACAAGTGTAGACTTTACAGTGAAATGCTTACTTACAAGCCCTTAACCAACAGTTCACAAAGAGTTAAGAAAATATTTACCAATTAGACTACAATAAACAGTAATAATAAAAAGTAACAATAAGAATAAAAATAACGAGGCGATATACAGGGAAACCGGTACCCGAGTCAGTGTGCGGGATTACAGGCTAGTTTGTACATGTAGGTGGGGGTGAATGCATAGATAATAAACAGCAAGTAGCTGCGTGTACAAAAGGGAGGGGTCAATAAAATTGACCGGTGGCGATTTTATTAATTGTTCAGCAGTCTTATGGCTTGGGTGTAGAAGCTGTTGAGGAGCCTTCTGGTCCTAGACTTGGCGCTCCGGTACCGCTTGCTGTGTGGTAGCAGAGAGAACAGTCTATGACTTGGGTGACTGGAGTCTCTGACAATTTTATGGGCTTTCTTCTGACACCGCCTATTATATATAGTTGAAGTCTGAAGTTTACATACACTTAGGTTGGAATAATTCTAATTTGTTTTTCAACCACTCCACAAATTTCTTGTCAACAAACTATAGTTTTGGCAAGTCGGTTAGGACATCAACTGTGTGCATGACAAGTCATTTTCCCAACAATTGTTTACAGACAGATTATTTCACTGTATCACAATTCCAGTGGGTCAGAAGTTCACAGACTTAAGTTGACTGTGTGTAAACAGCTTGGAAAATTCCAGAAAATGATGTCATGGCTTTAGAAGCGTCTGATAGGCTAATTGACATCATTTGAGTAAATTGGAGGTGCACCTGTGGACGTATTTCAAGGTCTACCTTCAAACTCAGTGCCTCTTTGTTTGACATCATGGGAAAATCGAAATAAAAATCAGCCCCAAAAAAATTGTAGGACCTCCACAAGTATGGTTCATCTTTGGGAGCAATTTCCAAACGCCTGAAGGTACCATGTTCATCTGGGCAACCAATAGTACATAAGTATAAACACCATGGGACTACGCAGCCGTATTAATACTAGGTTTAAATGTCAGGAATTGTGGAAAAACTGAGTTTAAATGTATTTGGCTAAGGTGTATGTAAACTTTTGACTTCAACTGTAGGTCCTGGATGGCAGGATGCTTGGCCCCATGGATGTACTCGGCCGTTCACACTACCCTCTGTAGCGCCGAGCAGTTGCCATACCAGGCGGTGATGCAACCGGTCAGGATGCTCTCCGGCAGCGCAGCTGTAGAACCTTTTGAGGATCTGTGGACCCATGCCAAATCTTTTCAGTCTCCTGAGGGGGAAAAGGTTTTGTCGTGCCCTCTTCATGACTGTCTTGGTAAATTTGGACCATGATAGTTCGTTGGTGATGTAGACACCAAGGAACTTGAAAAACTCCCGACCTGCTCCACTACAGCCTGTTAATGTGAATGGACACAAACCCCCACCCCTCGTCTTACCAGTGGTAGCGTTTCTGTTCTGCCAGTGTATTGAAAATCCCGCTAGCTCTATATTGTCCGTATCGTCATTCAGCCACGTCTCGGTGAAACATAAGATGTTACAGTTTCTAATGTCCCGTTGGTAGGATAATCTTAACCGTAGGTCATAAATGGTATTTTCCAATGATTGCACATTAGCAAGAAAAACATATGGCAGTGGGTGTTTACTCGCTCACCTACGGATTCTCAGAAGGCTGCCCGATCTGCGGCCCCTTTTCTTCACGCAAATGGCGGGGATCTGGGCCTGTTCCAGTGAAAGCTGGATATCCTTCTCGTCGGACTCGTTAAAGGAAAAAGTTTATTCCAGTCCGCGGTGAGTAATCGCTGTTCTGGTGTCCAGAAGTTATTTTCAGTCATCAGAGACAGTAACAGCAACATTATGTACACAATAAGTTTTAAAAAATAAGTTACACAAAACGCAAAAAAAAAAAAATAGCACAATTGGTTGGGAGAATGTAAAACGTCAGCCATGTTCTTCGGCGCCATCTTATAATAGCTCAATGTTCATGGCATCCTCCAAAACACCCAACATATAAATTATGTGAAGTTAACAATTCACAAATGATCAACAATTATTACATGGAATGACAAATATAGGTTCTTAAAAGGTTTTTCCAAACAAATAGAACCTCAGCCAGGTACACACCAAACATTAGAAAATGATCCTCCATTTCTAAAATAGACATGCTGTCTTAAAGGAAAAGCCCACCAAACTGACAATGGCAGCCATCTTAGATTTGACAGTGAAAATAATGCAGTCTAAACTGGCAGATACATAATACAATAGCATGAAAATATACATAAAGTTTCACCTTGCAATGATTTTTTAAAATCTTTAAAACCTATCATAATTATATGTCTATGTTCCTATCACCTCATACTTGTGCCAGCATCCCAACTATGGCTCCCTGGTCCACATACACTTTTGCTGTACTTTTAAACCAAGAGCTTAGAAAATGATTGAAGCACACGCACACACCTTGATGGTGGCGTCCTCAGAGGAGGTGACCATGACGGAGAAGACAGGATGGAAGATGACCCGTGTGACGGGGGAGCGGTGGCCGCTCAGGGCGTATCTCTCTGGGGGACGGGGGATCCACTCCTTAGGGTCCCTCTTCTGGGCCACCGGACCCCCTAGAGTGATCTCCTCTTTGGCCTCATTCAGCTTCGACTCCAGCTCCATCACCTGGAGGAGAGAAGGGGTGGGATTGGGAAAGAGCGACGAGAGAGGTATAAAAAGAAGGAATAGTTGGAAGATCAGGGTTAGAAAAGAAGACGAGAAGAGAGGAATAAAGAGGTGATAGTTCAGTTGGTTGTTTATTATTCTCCAAAAGTGTTGTTTCACGCATACTCCAGATATACACTGCATTCAAAGTATTTAGACCCTTTCACTTTTCCATATTTTGTTAGGTTACAGCCTTATTCAAAAATATTTTAAATACAAAAAAAGTGTCTACACACAATACCCCATATTGACAAATCAAAAACAGGCTTGTAGAAATGTTTCAAATGTATTAAAAATAAAAAACAGAAAAACCTTATTTACATAAGTATTCAGACCCTTCGCTATGGGACTTTAAATTGAGCTCAGGTGCATCCTGTTTCCATTGATCATCCTTGAGCTGTTTCTACAACCTGATTGGAGACCACCTGTTGTAAATTCAATTGATTGCACATTATTTGGAAAGGCACATACCTGTCTATATAAAAGTTTGACAGTGCATGTCAGAGCAAAACCAAGCCATAAGGTAGAAGGAATAGAGCTCCGAGGCAGGATTGTATCTGGGGAAGGGTACTAAAAATGTATTGCAGCATTGAAGGTCCCCAAGAACACAGTGGCCTCCATCATTCTTAAATGGAAGAAGTTTGGAACCACAAAGACTCTTCCTAGAGCTGGCTGCCCGAGGGAGAAGGGCCTTGGTCAGGGAGGTGACCAAGAGCCGGTGAGCTCCAGAGGTCCTCTGTGGAAAACCTTCCAGAAGGACAACCATCTCTACAGCACTCCACCAATCAGGCCTTTATGGTAAAGTGGGCAGATGGAAGCCACCCTTCAGTAAAAGGCAGATGACCGCCTGCATAGAGTTTGCCAAGAGGCACCTAACGGACTCTCAGACCATGAGAAACAAGATTCTCTGGTCTGATGAAACCAAGATTAAACTCGTTGCCCTGAATGCCAAGTGTCTGAATACTTATGTGAATGTGATTTATGTTGTACATTTTTAATACATTTGCAAATATTTCTAAAAAACGTTTTTTTCTTTATCATTATGGGGTATTGTGTGTAGATTGGTGAGGGGAAAATGTTATAATAAGGCTGTAACATAAAATGTGGAAAACGTCTAGGGGTCTGAATTAGGGATGCACGATATAACGGTAAGCATATAAGAATCGGACTAAATTAACTAAAAATGCCAACACCGGCATCGGCCCGAAGTGTAGTTTAAACGCCGATATGCAAAACCGATGTTATTGCTGACGTGCGTACTTATATATATACACACTACCGTCCAAAAGTTTGGGGTCACTTAGAAATGTTCTTGATATCCATGAAAACGTGCATGAAATGGGTTGCAAAATTATTAGGAAATGTAGTCAAGACATTGACAAGGTTATAAATAATGATTTTTAACTGAAATAATTGTGTCCTTCAAACTTTGCTTCCGTCAATGAATCCTCCATTTGCAGCAATTACAGCCTCGCAAACCTTTGGCATTCTAGTTGTCAATTTGTTGAGGTAATCTGAGAGATTTCACCCCATGCTTCCTGAAACACCTCCCACAAGTTGGGTTGGCTTGATAGGCACTTCTTACGTACCATACGGTCAAGCTGCTCCCACAACAGCTCAATAGGGTTGAAATCCGGTGAATGTGCAGGCCACTCCATTATTGACAGAATACCAGCTGACTGCCTCTTCCCTAAATAGTTCTAGCATAGTTTGGAGCTGTGCTTTGGGCCATTGTCCTGTTGTAAGAGGAAATTGGCTCCAATTAAGAGCCGTCCACAGGTTATGGCACGGTGTTGCAAAAGGGAGTGATAGCCTTCCTTCTTGTGTATAAGGTAGTCATTTGTGAATATGTTAGATTACTTGTTAGATAATACTGCACTGTTGGAACTAGGAGCACAAGCATTTCGCTACACTCACATTTATCATCTGCTAACCATGTGTATGTGACCAATACAATTTAATACCCTGTACAAATCTTCCACTTTACCATCACCAAAGCACCCCCAGACCATCACATTGCCTCCACCATGCTTGACAGGTGGCGTCAAGCACTCCTCCAGCATCTTTTCATTTTTTCTGCATCTCACAAATGTAATTTTTTGTGATCTGAACACCTCCAACTTAGAATGGTCTGTCCCTAACACTCTTTTCCAATCTTCCTCTGTCCAGTGTCTGTGTTCTTTTGCCCATTTTAATCTTTTCTTTTTATTGGCCAGTCTGAGATATGGCTTTTTCTTTGCAATTCTGCCTAGAAGGCCAGCATCACGGAGTCACCTCTTCACTGTTGACGCTGAGACTGGTGTTTTGTGGGTACTATATATATATATACTATTTAATGAAGCTGCCAGTTCAGGACTTGTGAGGCGTCTGTTTCTCAAAGTAGACACTAATGTACTTGTCCTCTTGCTCAGTTGTGCACCGGGGCCTCCCACTCCTCTTTCTATTCTGGTCAGAGCCAGTTTGCGCTGTTCTGTGAAGGGAGTAGTACACAGCGTTGTATGAGATCTTCAGTTTCTGGCAATTTCTCGCATGGAATAGCCTTCATTTTTCAAAACAAGAATAGAGTGACGAGTTTCAGAAGAAAGTTATTAGTTTCTGGACATTTTGAGCCTGTAATCGAACCCACAAATACTGATGCTCCAGATACTCAACTAGTCTGAAGGCAAGTTTTATTGCTTCTTTAATCAGAACAATAGTGTTCAGCTGTGCTAACATAATAGCAAAAGGGTTTTCTAGTGATCAATTAGCCTTTTAAAATTATAAACTTGGATTAGCTAACACAAAGTGCCATTGGAACACAGGAGTGATGGTTGCTGATAATGGGCCTCTGTACGCCTATGTAGATATTCCATTATCTACAATAGTCGTTTACAACATGAACAATGTCTCCACTGCATTTCTGATCAATTTGATGTTATTTTAAAAATGGACACAAGTGACCCCAAATTTTGGAACGGTAGTGTTGGTAGATGACAATGACGTCACGAAAAATACGGCACTACACGTGCAACACAGCATTCCTAACCTAGCCCACAAGGTCTGCTGTGTGAATCTATTTTGAAGTTTCAAAGGAAGATAAAGGCCATTTGCAATGTTTGTGCTGCTATTATTTCCAGAGGGGAGAAAGTGAAATATTTCAATACCACAAACCTAATTACTCATTTGAAAGTGCATCACCCCCAGACGTTCAGCGACTACTTAGGGGGAAAAAAGCAGAAAAAAAAACAAAGCTCACATTTCCAACAACTAAACAAGTTAAAGTCGAGCAGTCATTTGAAAGAGTAAGAACATTTCAGCGACGCAACTCAAAAGGTGAAATCCATTAACGCCAAGATAATGAGATTCACTGCCCTTGACAATCAACTGTTCTCTATCGTGGATGATGTTGGCTTTCGCCGACTGGTCGAACACCTTGAGCCCCGGTACACAATACCAAGTAGGCGCTATTTTTTCCAATGTTACCCTACTGGAGTTACACATTCTTGTTGAAAAGCACATCCATGAGTTCCTTGCTGTGGGCGTCACTGCTATTAGCTTCATGACTAACGTTTGGAACAGCGATGTCAGCCCCATGGGCATGCGGAGTCTGACAGCACAGTTAGTCGACGAGGATCGTGTAATATGGAAAACAGTATTGCATGCTCAAGAATGTGCTGGTTCTCATACCGCTGCTGCCATTTCAATGGCATTTGAGAACACGTTTGAAACTTGGAAACATGAACACACTCCAACCTCCATTCGAACAGCTGACTCAAGAAATAAGCTCATCAACTGTGTCTGCAGCAGACGTGATACCCTCTGTCATGGCATGTAAACGCCTGCTCAACTACACTGCCGACACAGACCGTGGGGTTATAACTTGCAAAAGTACTCTACTTGTGGCTGTGAACAAGCGATTCGGTGGCATTCTCTCTGAGCCTCTTTACTGTGTCGCCACCATGCTCGATGCTCGGTACATGGACCGCTACTTCGATGCAGACTAGAAACAGGGTTTACGTGAAATGTTACAGACACAGCTGGACAAGATGGAAACGGACACAGTGACAATGCCCACCGAAGAAGAGGACCCACGACAGAAGAGGCGACGGACAGACAGAGCTGAAACTTTACCGCTTGACATGTATGATGAAATCCTGGTTGAGAATGAAACGACTGAACAAATGAACAACAAAACAGCACAGCAAGTAAATTAAAGAAATAGGTTTTGACTATGTTTTACTGGTAATGGGGGCATACGTAAATGCCAACAAAATAACTTTTTGGTGTGTGTGTTTTTCAACTATTTAACTTAACTAGAATGCTTAAAAAGGCAGCTAAACTGTTAAATATCAGTTATCGGTATGTTTTTTTGGCAAGGAAAATATCAGATATCGTATCAGCCAAAAATGTAATATCTGTGCATCCCTAGTCTGAATACTTTCCAAATGCACTGTTCACACATACAAGTCACAGTCAACTGACAAACACATCAAATACCATAACACCACAAACGTGACGTCAACAATCACCTTCTTCTGTAATCTGATGACAGAGGTCCATTTCTTTTCCAAAAGACCAGCGTACTTCTTATCTAACTCCTCATTCTGTGGAAGAAAGGGAGGGGAGACAGAAATGGAAATATGAGAGAATGATCTCTAGGTTTAAAATTGTTGTGAGGAAATAAAATAATAGGTTAGTGTTGCAAATCGGGAATGTGTGGGGTTAGTTAGTGTGTGTGTGCTCTTGCCATATCTAATTCAGCCTCTTTCTTGAAGGTGGAGTAGGCTTCCTCATAGCCATTGGAGCGTAGGTAGTCTGCTATAGCTCGGTTTCTAACACACAGAGACAGAGAAAGAGAGAGAGAATTTGGACGCAGTGGTTGTACAGACACATGCTACACATAACGTCAGGGCTCAGGTTCTCCGCATCACAGCGCTGTATAAGTTTTGACTGACAGCCATTATAAAGTTGAGCAACACGCGTGACAAAATGCCTCCACCCCCCTCGCTAATTGGGCTACTCTGAGTGAGGGAAACATTGAGTATTATAACACTGCTTTGATGTCACAGAAGAAAAGCACACACCCTTGAGTCCAAATGTGCACTACGCATTTTCATTATCAAATATTTATTACTGCCATGTTTGATCCACAGTTATAAGGATGACATGAGTGACACCCTGCGTTGTCCTGAAAGAATGAGCCTGTTTGTCCTATTGTGAAGAACATCTGCTGTGGAACACGCACTTGAAAGCACTCATGATTGCATTCTATGCGCACCAGAATTACAATCCGTTTGTCTGAAGTGCCTTCTGAAAGCCTAACACTAAGATCAGATTCTTTAACAATCCATGTTGGATTCGAGTTATGCACACCTGACCCAGATTGGGATTTATAAAGGAACTTTTGGGGATTGCGTAAACAACCGTAATTGTGTTAGGGTGTGGACGCAGGGCTGTATTCCAAACCAAAAACTGCAAGTGTGCTTGCTTCAGTTCCTCAACGACAAAGCTAGGAGAGCTAAAACAGAAAGCACCCCTTTCCTTGAGTCAAAAGTGCATTGAAATGACTTAGGAACCGTGCACAGTTTGAAGGGGTGTGTGGCAACCTGGAGACACCAGTTAGACCTCTCACTCAAACCCTTGTAAAAGTGTTTTAATTGCTGCCATGGTCATGCTTTTTAAAGTTCTTCCATATTAGGACAATTTCCAAGAGTGGTTTTCAGAGTATCATAAAAAGGTATGTAACCTACAAAAACAATCTGTAACGTACATTAGTGCACCATTCCAGTTTCAACCGAGCATGTTTTATTGAGTCAGTGTTTTCTGTGATGACGTATTGCTAAATGTATCCTTGAATGACAACAGTGATATCAGCAGTTCTACCTTAAGAGAAATCTCCGTTCCACCTTAAGGCAGAAAGAGACCACACCCTGTCTGTCTGGCAGAAGCTGTGCTGCAGTGGAAGTGGGTGTGTGTGCTCGAGTGTGAAGTCCAGTGATATGTTTCCTCTAGGAAAACGACACTGAGAATTGAATCACAGATGGTGTGTGCATGGTTGTCATGGAAACATGGCGACACTCAGGAGAAGCAGATCGACCAACACGACCAAAACCGCATGCGCGCACACAGAGTTGTATGTCTGAGTGGCAGCCTGGTTCCATTCTCTGATGAGGGCTACATTTTCTATGAGCAGCAACAAAAAATCTCTGACATCATCAGCACTCCTCAAATCGCTTTTGGATAATTGTAATATGTGTGAGTGTCAGAGAGGGAGAGAATGTGAGTGTGTGTGCACAATTTTTTCAGAGAGAATGTGGTGTGCGTGTCATATTTACATAAGTATTCAGACCCTTTACTCAGTGCTTGTTGAAGCACATTTGGCAGCGATTATATCCATGAGTCTTCTTGTTATGACGCTACAAGCTTGGCACACCTGTATTTGGAGAGTATCTCACAGCCCGCAGTTCCCTGGTTAACATTAACCTTCATGGCTTCAATGAGAGGGGGCTGTCATTCTCCCCTGGTTTTACAAGAAAATACATTTTAATATCATAACACATCTTGCCCTCCGGTCAGCCCTGACAACCATATGCTATTTTCCCCACTTCAAATTAGCCTACAGGCACGTACAAACCGAGGGTCCACAAGACCTAACACAGATCAAGCCAAAAAAACACAAAATAAATAAATAATAATAATAATCTGAAATCAGTTTTATGATGGCGAACAGCAGACTTTTCACTGTTTTTAGCGTAGGTTACTGTTACCCCAAAACTCCCCGAATATTACCCTAAAAATAAGTGTGCATTGTTTGCTGTGGCCTTTTTTAAGCATAATTCTGATTGGTCAAGAGACTAGAGCAAATACTTTCAACTATCCGGATATCCCCCCAAAAATAATGATATTATTTAAATAGTGAAATAATTTCAAATGCCCATCTAAGGGTGTTTTCTCACGTGTTCTCTTTCAGCAAATTTTTGTGAACTCAGTGCAGTTCGCTTAAAAAGGAACTCAAACCCACTCAAAAGAGCCCCTGAAGCAAACAGAGACCACCTCCGGTTCCCTTTTTAGGACAATATTAATGCAAAGCTCCCCAAGCTCGCCTGTCATAATTCCCACACCAGCCACTAGAGTACTGCAACACTGGTTACTCTGCCATAAACCCTCACATTGGTGCCACAAAAGAGAGAACAAAAAACCTCTGTTCGTTTCACATCGGGGGCTCTTTTGAGGGGTCTGAGATCCTTTGGCGTGTTCAAACTGCACTAAAAAAAATTAAGCAAACCGCACTAAGTAAAAACATTGTCTGAAAGGGACCAAGTGTGAAAACATCCGAACACACACCTTAAAAAATTGGGGCTGGGAATTGCCTGGGACCTCACAAAATGATGTGTATACGATATGTATTGCGATTTGATACTGACATTTTATTGCAATCTGATTTTCCAAACATATTGCTCACTATATTCCTGCTGCAGAGAGAAAAAAAAGAGCATGACAAAATTTGTTTTGATCAGTCAAGGAAATAGGTGCGGAAAAGAGGTTGCCGCACTTTTTAAAAAGATTTAGAACAAACCATAGGATGAAAAATATCAGCGTTTTGGCAAATGTACAGCCAGCTATCGCTAGCTAATGCTACCTAGCATAACAAATCGATACTTTGAGTCAAAGTATCAATGTAATATCGCCCAAAATAATATTGCGATATGTAACTATCGATCCCCTCCCACCCATATCACTAGTGTGTATGTGTGCGCACGTGTGTACTTACAGTTCGTCTCGTTGTCTCTGTGACAGCACCATGTTGGCTGTAGTGGCTGCTCTCTCCCTCTGAGGGAGGCGGGTGAGACAGGGTGAGATGGTGTAGGGAGGTTCTCAGGTCCCTCGGTCAGTCGTTCAGACTTCAACCCTCAGAAACTATAACTGGTATTCCACAAAGACAGACAGAGAGAGAGAGACAGAGAGAGAGAGGGAGAGAGACAGAGACAGAGACAGAGACAGAGAGAGAGAGAGAGAGAGAGAGAGGGGCAGCCAGAAAACATGGGGGAGAAAAGCAAAACCGAGGTAGAGGGAGAGTGGATGAGAAAGACAAATGTACTGTTGACGGAAAAACAATTACAGATAAGAAATGAACACGGTACACAAACAATGACTGATATCGGCCATTCTGCCTAATGGCAAGGCTCACTGCTCCTTTCAGTCTGGACTGACAGGTGTGGAACAGGTTTAGGCTAATAGAGCTATATAAACTCAACAAAAAAAGAAACGTCCCTTTTTCAGGACCCGGTCTTTCAAAGATAATTCGTAAAAATCCAAATAACTTCACAGATCTTCATTGTAAAGGGTTTAAACACTGTTTCCCATTCTTGTTCAATGAACCATAAACAATTAATGAACATGCACCTGCGGAACGGTCATTAAGACACTAACAGCTTACAGACGGTAGGCAATTAAGGTCACAGTTCTGAAAACTTAGGACACTAAAGAGGTCTTTCTACCGACTCTGGAAAACCCAAAAGAAAGATGCCCAGGGTCCCTGCTCATCTGTGTGAACGTGCCTTAGCTATGCTGCAAGGAGGGATGAGGACTGCAGATGTGTCTAGGTCAATAAATTGCAAGAAATGTCAGTACTGTGAGACGCCGAATACAAGGCTAAAGGGAGATGTGGTAGACCACGTGCATCAAAAACCTGCACAGGATCAGTACATCCGAACATCACACCTGTGGGACAGGTACAGGATGGCAACAACTGCCCGAGTTACACCGGGAACGCACAATCCCTCCATCAGTGAGAGAGGCTGGACTGAGGGCTTGTAGCCCTGTTGTAAGGCAGGTCCTCACCAGACATCACCGGCAACAACGTCACCTATGGGCACAAACCCACCGGCGCTGGACCAGACAGGACTGGCAGAAAGTGCTCTTCACTGAACGAGTCACGGTTTTGTCTCACATGGGGTGATGGTCGGATTCGCGTTTATCGTCGAAGGAATGAGCGTTACACCGAGGTCTGTACTCTGGAGCGGGATCGAATTGGAGGGTCCGTCATGGTCTGGGGCTGTGTGTCACAGCATCATCGGACTGAGCTTGTTGTCATTGCAGGCAATCTCAATGCTGTGCTTTACAGGGAAGACATCCTCCTCCCTCATGTGGTACCCTTATTGCAGGCTCATCCTGACATGACCCTCCAGCATGACAATGCCACCAGCCATATTGCTCATTCTGTGCGTGATTTCCTGCAAGACAGGAATGCCAGTGTTCTGCCATGGTCAGCGAAGACCCCGGATCTCAATCCCATTGAGCACGCCTGGGACCTGTTGGATCAGAGGGTGAGAGCTGGGGCCATTCCCACCAGAAATGTCTGGGAACTTGCAGGTGCCTTGGTAGAAGAGTGGGGTAATATCACACAGCAAGAACTGGCAAATCTGGTGCAGTCCATGAGGAGGAGATGCACTGCAGTACTTAATGCAGCTGGTGGCCACACCAGATACCGGCTGTTATACTTTTTTATACTTTTGACACCCCCTTTGTTCTGGTACACATTATTCCATTTCTGTTAGTCACATGTCTATGGAACTTGTTCAGTTTATGTCTCAGTTGTTGAATCTTACGTTCATACAAATATTTACACATGTTAAGTTTGCTGAAAATAAACGCAGTTGACAGTGAGAGAATGTTTATTTTTTTGCTGAGTTTACAGTTGAAGTCGGAAGTTTACATTACACCTTAGCCAAATACATTTAAACTCAGTTTTTCACAATTCCTGACATTTAATCGGAGTTAAAATTCCCAGTCTTAGGTCAAGTTAGGATCACCACGTTATTTTAAGAATGTGCAATGTCAGAATAATAGTAGAGAGAATGATTGATTTCAGTTGCTTTCATATCTTTCATCACATTCCCAGTGGGTCAGAAGTTTACATACACTCAATTCGTATTTGGTAGCATTGCCTTTACATTTTTTTTTAAACTTGGGTCAAACATTTCGGTTATCCTTCCACAAGCTTCCCACAATAAGTTGGGTGAATTTTGGCCCATTCCTCCTGAAAGAACTAGTATAACTGAGACAGGCTTGTAGGCCTCCTTGCTTGCTCACGCTTTTTCAGTTCTGCCCACAAACTCTCTACAGGCTTGAGGTCAGGGCTTTGTGATGGCCACTCCAATACCTTGACTTTGTTGTCCTTAAGCCATTTTGTCACAACCTTGGAAGCATGCTTGGGGTCATTGTCCATTTGGAAGACCCATTTGCAACTAAGCTTTAACATGTCCGATGTCTTGAGATGTTACTTCAATATATCCACATCATTTGTCTTCCTCATGATGCTTTCAATTGTGTGAAGTGCACCAGTCCTTCCTGCAGCAAAGCACCCCCACAACATGATGCTGCCATCCCGTGCTTCACGTTTGGGTTGGTGTTCGTCGGCTTGCAAGCCTCCCCCTTTTTCCTCCAAACATAACGATGGTAATTATGGCAAAACAGTTATATTTTTGTTTCATCAGACCAGAGGACATTTCTACAAAAAGTATGATCTTTGTCCCCATGTGCAGTTGCAAACCGTAGTCTGGCTTTCTTATGGCGGTTTTGGTGCAGTGGCTTCTTTCTTGCTGAGCGGCCTTTCAGGTTGTCAATATAGGACTCGTTTTACTGTGGATATAGATACTTTTGTGCCTGTTTCCTCCAGCATCTTCACAAGGTTCTTTGCTTTGTTCTGGGATTGATTTTCACTTTTTGCACCAAAGTACGTTCATCTCTAGGAGACAGAACGCGTATCCTTCCTGAGAGGTATGACGGTTGCTTAGTCCCAATGGTGTTTATACTTGCATACTATGGTTTGTACAGATGAACGTGGTACCTTCAGGCGTTTGGAAATTGCTCCCAAGGATGAACCAGACTTGTGAAGGTCTACAATTTCTTTTGAGGTCTTGGCTGATTTCTTTGGATTTTCCCATGATGTCAAGCAAAGAGGCACTGAGTTTGAAGGTAGGCCTTGAAATACATCCACAGGCACACCTCCAATAGATTCAAATGATGTCAATGAAGCTTCTATACCAAGACATAATTTTCTGAAATATTCCATGCTGTTTAAAAGGCACAGTCAACTTAGTGTATGTAAACTTCTGATGCACTGGAATTGTGATGCAGTGAATTATAAGTGAAATAATCTGTCTGTAAACAATTGTTGGGAAAATTACTTGCACAAAGTAGATGTCCTAACCGACTTGCCAAAACTGTAGTTTCTTAACAAGACATTTGTGTATGTAAACTTCCGACTTCAACTGTACACATGAGATGAGTAATGTAGGGTATGTAATCATTATACACTGCTCAAAAAAAAGGGAACACTTAAACAACACAATGTAACTCCAAGTCAATCACACTTCTGTGAAATCAAACTGTCCACTTAGGAAGCAACACTGATTGACAATAAATTTCACATGCTGTTGTGCAAATGGAATAGACAACAGGTGGAAATTATAGGCAATTAGCAAGACACCCCCAATAAAGGAGTGGTTCTGCAGGTGGTGACCACAGACCACTTCTCAGGTCCTATGCTTCCTGGCTGATGTTTTGGTCACTTTTGAATGCTGGCAATGCTTTCACTCTAGTGGTAGCATGAGACGGAGTCTACAACCCACACAAGTGGCTCAGGTAGTGTAGCTCATCCAGGATGGCACATCAATGTGAGCTGTGGCAAGAAGGTTTGCTGTGTCTATCAGCGTAGTGTCCAGAGCATTTTTTTTTTACATTGGAGTATTGTGTAGATCGCCACTTTGTAACAACTAAATTTGGAAAAAATCAAGGGTGGTGTGAATACTTTCTGAAGGAACTGTATCAGTGAACACATGAATAACTAATGCTGTCCAGTCAAACTTTCAGTTTTGCGCCAAAATTCCATGTTGCATGCACCACAGACCTCAAGGTTGGCCAGTTACTTGTCTCCTGTCCATCTCTCAATCTATGAACTACATCATACCCAACAGCCAGACCGTATAGTAAGTAATACCACAGTAGACTTAGCTTGGAGACCAACTCTCCAAACCATCCAGAGAGTCACAGACATACAAGGCCCCTATAGACAACCGGGTTCTTAGAGAGGAGCTCGGGCTAGTATTACTGGACAACATTTAGGCCACACACAAAAGGATGGGCATTTGTTCGTGTACTGGCCTAGGCTGACCAAATTTGAATGGCACTAGCAGTTCGCAAAGTAGCCTAAGCGGAAAATAGACATAAATTATTTCAAAACTGCAGCTCGTTGGAACACATTTTACTACTTCAAATCAACCATTGGATTTAGAATGTGTGATTAAACGGTTGTCATTTGGCAAGGAATGTAGCTTGTGTCAGATACACATCTCATTCTAAAATCATGGGCCTTAATATGGAGTCGGTCCCCTCTTTGCTGCTTTAACAGCCTCCACTCTTCTGGGAAGACTTTCCACTAGATGTTGGAACATTGCTGCGGGGACTTGCTTCCATTCAGCCACAAGAGCATTAGTAAAGTTGGGCACTGATGTTGGGAAATTAGGCCTGGCTTGCAGTCGGTGAGGTGTTCAATAGGGTTGAGGTCAGGGCTCTGTGCATGCTAGTCAAGTTCTTTCACACCGATCTTGACAAACCATTTTTGTATGGACCTTGCTTTGTGCATGGGGGCATTGTCATGCATAAACAGGAAAATACCTTCTCCAAACTGTTGCCACAAAGTTGGAAGCATAGCGTTAAGATTTCCCTTCACTGGAGCTAAGGGGTCTAACCCAAAACCATCAAAAACAGCCCCAGACCATTATTCCTCCTTCACAAAACTTCACAGTTGGGACTATGCATTGGGACTGGTAGCGTTCTCCTGACATCAGCCAAACCCAGATTGGTCCATCGGACTGCCAGATGTGTAAGCGTGATTCATCACGCCAGAGAATGCGTTTCCACTGCTCCAGAGTCCAATGACAGTGAGCTTTACACCACTCCAGCTGACGCTTGGCTTTGCGCATGGTGGTCTTAGGCTTGTCTGCGGCTGGTCGGCCATGGAAACCCATTTCATGAAGCTCCTGACGAACAGTTATTGTACCGACGTTACTCCCAGACACAGTTATGAACTTGGTATTGAGTGTTGCAGCCTAGGACAGATGATTTTTAACGCGCTGCAAGCTTCAGCAATCAGCGGTCCCGTTCTGTGAGCTTGTGTGGCCTACCACTTTGAGGCTGAGCCGTTCTTGCTCCTAGAGCAATAACAGTACTTGCACTTGACTGGGCAGCTCTAGCAGTGCATAGATTTAACAAAGTGACTTGCTGGAAAGGTGGCATCCTATGACAGTAAGGTCTACACCTGTGGTATTTGATGCATGAGATAAATAAAACCTGATTTGACGGTGCCATGTTGAAAGTCATTGAACTCCCCAGTAAGGTCATTGTACTGGCAATGTTTGTCTAAGGAGATTGCATGGCTGTGTGCTTGATTTTATACACCTGACAGGAAAGGGTGTGGCTGAAATAGCAGAATTCAGTCATTTGAAGGAGTGTCCTCGTACTTTTGTGTATGTAGTGTAGATAATATCCCCATAATCTAAAATAGACATAAAAGTGGCCTTGACAATTTATTTCCTGTTAAGAAAATTCAGACATGCTTGGTTTCTGTAAAAGAAACAAACCTTGAACTTCAACTTCTTCACCAGCTCAGTGACATGTTCTTTAAATTACAGTTTGGTATCAAGCCAAATACCAGGATATTTGTAGGAAGGAACTCGCTGAAATTGTGTACCATTTAGGGATGTGGCGATCATTTCATCAGATGGTGATTGTCAAGCAAATAACTGGTCGGGCTCAAGGTAATTGACCGTTAATGAACATAAACACATTTGCAGACCTTTGTAGAGCATGGCGCTTGTAACGCCAGGGTAGTGGGTTCGATCCCCGGGACCACCCATATGTAGAATGTATGCACACATGACTGTAAGTCGCTTTGGATAAAAGCGTCTGCTAAATGGCATATATTATTATTATTATTAAAAAGTCTAATAAATCCATCTAATATAGCCTACACCTTCACAACAAATCCATTAGTTATTTTAGACAGGTCTAAAGAAACATGATACAAATAAAATGTAGTCTATTTCAGAAGAACAGAATAGCATAGTCTGAGTAGAAAAAATATATATACACATTATTTAACTAGGCAAGTCAGTTAAGAACGACAGATTTTTACCTTGTCAGCTCGGGGATTTGATCGGTTACTGGTTTAACGCACTAACCACTAGGCTACCTGCCACCCCTTATGTTAGGTCCTGATCTGGCTATGCCAAATGGCTGTGGGCTACACATTTAGAAGATTAGATTTCCTTCGAATTCTGTGGCATTATTTTATAGTATGAAGAATACAATTGAACAAAACTGGATCAAATATAACATTTTTCTCCAAACGATATGAGGGAGTGCGGCTATTCTGTGTTGAGCGGTTAACAAAGAAAGTCCTATATGCTTCATTTAGAGTTATTAATGTAACATTAGTTGTTCTACATGTTTTGAGTTTTAATACATTGTAAGGCTGCATGATGCAACTAATGATGATTTGAAAAAAGTAGCTTGAAAGGCATGAGCTCTGTTTTGTTTGTTTTTTTGCGCAGGGCGTACACACTAAGTCTCTCATTCACAATTTGACAAGCACTTGATAATGCCTCACATTTCATGGCGGCATCCCCTCTGTGTGGCAGTAATGCACCCTAAAAAAGAAATCCATGCCTTTTGCTTCCAGTGGAAATTGTGCCCTTGGCCCGGAGCGCTGCGTTGCGCCCTTCTCCCTGAGCGCTGCGTTGTGCCCTTCTCAAAGGCTACAAATGAAGACAGACACATCGGGGACGCAACCTTATCCAATTCCGAGATGCATATTGAAGATATTGGAAGGACTGTCCACATGTACTTTTCATCAGAAAACAACAACAAACATAAATTGTGCAAGCCTATGTCAATCTACTAAATTGAATTATTCTATGCTAAAAAATAATATTCCACACATTGTCTGGGACAGTTGTGGGATGCGATAGATGCCAAATGAATACAAATACTAGCATCAAAAAACGTTTTACGCAATGTGGCTGCCGCAGCAGATCAGAACATTTAGCTTAAAATGTTGATAAACTATTAAGCTATTTCTTCACATTATAAACACAGCAATGCGCATATGGTAGTAGGCTATACGCGTGAATGTTCCATTAGCAACAAAATACCATTATCAAAAGTGAATGCAATTATGCATGTAATGCTTTTATTATAAAGGTGCCTTTTTATGATGAAAATGATCTTCCCCAAACATGAAACTCACGCGCTGCTTATGTATGCTAATGAAGCTCTTACAACCCTTGTAAAGCGGATTAATGGGCTTCATTTTAAAGAAGTTATTTGGCCACTTAAATTGCGATACAAACCTTATCAAAACATAAAGGCTAGGCTACATGAGGTGCACGACTATGAGTTGAAAAAGTCACCAAATTAGGGCATTATACCTGAAAACACATCGGCAATCAATGCCTGTTTTACGTAGGTGGCTTGTTGTGGCTGAGGGGCTTTGCTGCTGTTGGGCTTTTTTCCCCACCACCATTCTTCAAATGATTGAATCAATTTGTTGTGTTACCTCTTGTAGTCGCCACAAATCTGAGGTACTTTTAACAACTTGCATTTGGTTGTCATTGGTTTGCCTGGTGCCAAAATACTGCCATACCACTGAAGAGGCACCCTTCTTTGGCACCATATACGACACTGTCGTCAGTACTAACATCACTCATGTTTCCAACACACACTCGGAGGTAAAGCCAGAGTTTCTAAACCTCATACTGTACTGTCTTTGGTAAAGCACTTTCTCTCCTCACCCACCAGCACCTAACTGCGCGCTCTAAGCGGGGAAGCTCGTGATTGGCCTGCATGTGCATTCCAAGCGAAGTGAATGAACAGTCTAGATCGTCTCATTGGAGGAGGTACCGGAGTCTAGTTGTTGTTGCATTAACAGATCGTCAAATAAAGGAGAAAAATCATAGCCTCTTGCGATATGGATATTGCACATACCAATATCTCAAATTCGATCTGGATTGCATTAATCTTGCAGCCCTAGTTTCGATGGTCCAAACATATTGCCCACCATGTCTTCTGAAGGGAAATGAGTAATGAGAAAACGAATTTTGCTGAGTCATGGAAATATGTGCTGAAAACAAATTGGCTCCCTATTGAAAAAGACTGAGAACAAGCTACGATATAACAACACTGGAGCTTTGGTGCAGGTACAGCCAACTAGCTCAACATTTTGAACGCGATATTGTCGCTACATCGCCAAAAATAATATCCCAATATTAGGATGCACATTTCGGGCAATTTTGCTGCCGACTCACCGAACCCCATTCACCAGTCGCAAATTGTTTTTAAAAAATGTCCAAACAAAATGACGTGACCAACAGAAAATACTATGCATGTTTGTACAAAGAACTGACATTTTTCATTAAGAGCTTAATGAAAACATGCAACAATAGCACACCCATTGTCTTATAGTAAAAAGTCTATAGCCCATTATTGAACATGCAACTGCCGTAATGAAGCAGCTAAATAAACATGTTCAAACATTTACCAAAATGCAATTTGTGGGAAAACACTGACATAGGGCTGGGCGGTATACCGTATAGGCACGGACGGGTTTGGGTTTTTACTTTACCTTCTATAACGGCATTTGAATGTTTGGTTTGTTACATGTGATACGCCTTGTGTAACGTCCATTTTTATAGTTTTACTCCGCTACTTGAGTCCTCTCTCTCGCTCTCCCTAGTCCCTGTCACTCAACGAGCGCATTTGTTGTTGCTTGACCAAGAGACACTTTCGTTCAGTCTGCATGGGTAATGCAGCCCATGCAACGATGTTGTTTCCACTTTGATCTTAATATAAATCCACAACTATTCCATAATTACAATATTAGTTTGTGTTTCTTACATCTGCAAACAACTCGTTTGTATTTTCTTAGCAAGTTACTCGAAATTGTGTTAGCCACTAATGCTAATCGCTAGTTAGCCGACTAGCTAACTAGATAAAGTACTGAGTCAGAGCAAAGCTATCTAGCTAATACAGCCTGATACCAGTACTGGTGGAGGCTTAAATCAGCATGTTTTTGTACAACAGTATCTTCTAAATCAAAGAGGAATAGGCGAAGCATGAATATGTTGGCTATATGAATGAAGATTTAATGTAGCCAAAAATTATATGAATGAAGATTTAATGTAGCCAAAAATTATAGGGTACCCTAGGAAACACTGAACATCATATTGGTTCCTACCCTGTCACTATAACACGTCAATGGCATTTTCATTCGTTGTCATGTCAAACAACACTGTATTCAAAGTGCACACTATTATTTATAATCTAACTATATAATTACAATAAACATTCTATTTCCATGGTTCCAGAAGTTCACCCAAGTGTTTTGATCTAAATCACAATTGCAACATTTGGTTAAAAATAAGGCCTGGTATTTTTGCCCACATCGTGGCAGTCTGGAAATGATCTCAAATGAGTGCAGGAAATGCAAAAATTGATGGAAATTGTTTTAGGTTGAAGTTGAAACTGAAAAGTATAAAACAAATCAGAACTGAGAAAGACCCATTGAAATAATTTAGAATATGTGTTGCCACCCTAGGGTCACACACTGCTGATAAAGCAAATGTTGAACTTTTATTAATCAAAAACATAAAATACCGTCATACCATCAAAGATTTGAAAAATACCATATAACAGCAACAAATAGTATGGGTTGCTAATATGACTAGGATTGTGTATTTGGGTTCTTGACAATGAAAAAAAGTTTTGAAAACCAATAGAATAAGCGAGAAATTCTGGTTAATGACATGAGGTAGTCTTTATAAAGAATTGCCTCCACCTTTCTATGGTTGGATTTTGGCTAGGCTATTTTAAAGCAAGGTAAGACATTCCTCATTATTTGAAGTACAATTATATTGCCTCAATCTCACATTGTAAAGTGGTGGGTGACACGCTGATAACCTGCCTACTGTTGACTATAGACGATGGAGTTGAATGGTGAAATAAAAATATTAGCTATTTCAAAATCGTGGCATCAAAACAGTTAGCACACAATTTAATTTTGAATTATTTGTTTTGTATTTATATTTTGCCTCCACTGGTTAAGGTCAATGGCATCATGAACTTTACCCAGTACAAAGACACACACACACACACACACACACACACATTTGCCTCTGCCAGGTGGCTGAAACTTTGCTACAAGACAAGTGGATCTTCCAGCAAGACAACAACCTCAAGCACACATCAAAATCCACAAAGAAATTGTTAATTAGCCACAAAATCAATATTTTGCAAATGGCCATCTCAGTCTCCAGACATGAAGAGGCCGGTCCATAAGTGCAGATGAATGATATCAAGGATATGGAAGGATTCTGTATGGAGGAATGGTCTTAGCTCTCTCCCGATGTGTTCTCCAACTCTTAAAACATTTTAGAAAAAAGGTGAAATATTGGAAGGTGTTAAAACATGGTTGTCAATCATTTTGACCCGTACCTTTGAGATAATTTTTAAAAAGTATTAGTTAAAACAAAATCTCGTTCTCTGAGCAATTGTATTAGTATAAAATAATATCTCAATATTTTAATTGTAATGTTTGCTCATCTTTTTTAAGCGTGTCAATTTCAGACCCAACTGTTCATGCACTAATAATAGCAGACTGACAAAAACAGTGAAGTTTAGCACAGGCTCATTAATTGTTGTTTTTAATGTCCTTTTTAATATCCTGTTGCTCACTGTTCATTCCACCCTCACTCAAATCATGGATGACAGCTGCCTACTAGCTTAAACGCAAATAATGACCTAGAATTCAGATCAGGTGTACCTTGATGTTTGGTTAAAAAAAAACGTTGAATTGTTAGTGGGTTCAAAGGGAGATTATTTGCCAGGTAATGTCTGCCTACATCACAAACAGCTGTGTCAAGACAGCATTGAGAGAGTTCGTTTTGTATGGCACTGTGCTGAAATTTTGCTGAGTTAATTAAGCAATAAGGCACGAGGGGGTGTGGTATATGGCCAATATACCACAGCTAAGTGCTGTTCTTAAGCACGACGCATAGTGGAGTGCCTGGACACAGCCCTTAGCTGTGGTATATAGGCCATATACCACAAACCCTGAGGTACCTTATTGCTATTATAAACTGGTTACCAATGTAATTAGAGCAGTAAAAATATATTTTTGTCATACCCATGGTATACCACAGCAGTCACCTAATCAGCATCCAGGGCTCAAACTACCCAGTTAAGTGCATTTTAGACCATTCAATTGGTCCTCAAGGGTCATCTCCACCCACTGGGTGGGCCATGCAAAACAAACTCGGCTAATAGAGCTAGCCAGCTTGAAGTCCTAAAAAACGGAAACGAGTTACCTCTGGTTCATTCAGCCATTCATATGGGGCAATTGGGTTTTGGGATCAACACCAAAAATAGGGTCTAAGGTTAACACAGGCTTAGGAGATCGTATATTGTTTTTTTTTTCTTATAAAATAAAGTGTTAGCATGACCTTTATGAATGACGCCTTTATATGCGGCAGGTAAATTACTAAAACGTAATGTGCTTGTTCCGATTACATAATTAAAAATTCACAAAATGTGACATTAGCTGCATAAGAGCATCTCAGAACAATGTGTATAAGATCTAAGCATGCGTTTACCACAGACCTTATACGCCATTCATTTTCACATGGGCCTCTGCCAGCGAACCATGGCGGATTTAGTGCTTACAGAAATACGCCATTAACGTTACTTTTTTTATTTTCTACGAGTCCCCTCCAGTGACAGCTAACGTTAGCTAGCTAGCTCAAACTACGTTGTCTTTGCCATAAAGGCTCATGAAAATACCATTCTGGCTTGCTAACTGTTGTCAACACAAATCGTGAATCTAACGTTAGCCAGATATCTAGCTTAACGTTATACTATCTGAACCGAAAGTTAGATATAAACCCAGCAAATGTTCGGTGTAGAGTAGCCAATAGACAACCAGAGACCACTATCTGTGTAACGTTATTCATGATGAACACCATAATGCCAAAACTCCACCCTGTTAGACTTCCATTCTGGTGGCAAACAAGCCGTTTCATCACATGAACGATGTGATTTATTTTGGACATTCAGCCCATTTAAGCCTTGATCGACATGTGCATATATGCTCGAGGAATCAACACCATAAATGTGATGTTACTAATTTAACTCAAATGGCACGCAAGATCGTTAACGTTACCTAGTTAACGCCCTAGTTAGCTAACGTCTAACGTTACTATAGTTAGCCATTTTCCAAAAGTGCTTACACAAGTAGACAACTCCTTACCTTATCTAGATTAAATATCGGCGCAGGTGGTAAAGCAAAGGTGATACTTAATAAGTGGTTTACTAGCCAACATACCGGTAGGTGGCTACATGATCTAGCATGGACGGAATTGGCTATCCAAGGTTGCAGCAATGACCAACATACGCCCTTCCAGCCAGTTAGCTAGTTGACGAATGCAGCTTGTTACGTTAGCTAGGAAGACCGAAATTGAAGCGGTTCGTTAGCATTTTATCTTGCCCAAGTCCTCTCACCAAACATGACATTGTCACCTTCCATAAATAAGAAACCTATACTATATTCTATAGTTCTGTAATTTCAATCAAGCATTCCGCGTTCGGACCATTTAAAGTCGAACCAACTGATCCGTGGCTAATTGCTATGCTGACTTGCTATGTTAGCTACTAAAGTTTAAAACCTTAGTAAGCTAACGTTCCACGTAAACAAACTCGATGTGAATGCTAGCCAAGTTTCCAAATGTCATGGATTAAAACTACACGTCGAGACAACATTGGATACATGTATCAGAGTGAGATAGGTCATGATTTAGCTACAATAATCAATTTCCCAACCGTGTGTTGTTGCTGTAACTGCCTCTCCGCCATTTTGAGACAGACGGGAAGCGCAAAACAACTGCAGCCACATCGTCATCATTACCGATTCGTTGTATATCAAGATAATAAAATCAACTCAACTCACCCCTCTATGTATGATCTGTCTCAAAGTCCATGTTCTGTGATCTAAATAGGCGATAAAATGTTATGTTTTTGCTGGGATATGTCCTATCACCAGGCAGGATCAATCTTGTTTTTCAGTACGCGCACGGGTTGGTGTTGCTTCGCAGGCGGTGACAGCGCAGTGCGCACGCCCGGTTCAGATGAATAATAATAATAATAATAATAATAATAATAATAATTCTTCTTCTATGATATCATGGCGGTCCGCAAACAATCGTTTAAGTGCACGTCACCACCTACTGTGCTGGAATGTACGATCAATCATGGTCTGCCCAATTCTGTAGTACCATGAACAAATTCTAAACCAAATAATTCCCAAACTTCTTCCACACCCTCCTCCAAACCCCCAACCCCATTTAACTGTATCTATATCACGCTGAAACATTCCACCCGTAGGTTTGTTCAGCATGTCAACAACCATTTCAACAGTAACATCTGTTACTCCCAATATCTATTTTGCCATCTCCACAATAACCTTCAACCTGGCATTTCTGCTTTCCACAACCCGAGTTGTATTGATAACCTCACCAATAAAAGCTACGAAGTCCACTTGATTCATTATCAAAGTTTCCTTTGCCGCTGCACATTCATGAGCACAGATTTCTGAACAGGCCTCGAAACCATGCCAGGACCATCAGCAGCGTAGGTGTAGTATGTAGTATGTCATCAAATGAGACTTAATTTCAATCAGTAGAGAATGTGAACCAACTCCAGTAGAGAATTTGAAAAGCTTTAATGAAAGAAGTTCATTATGCAAGTGTTATAAATACATAGTACATGCATTATACATATTATAATTGTAGTATGATATTATAAATACAAGTTCAAGCTGTACTTCAATGCACATCTTGTGTGCATAAAAAAACACACAAGAAGAAAGAAGTTTGGGAGAGGGGTGTGAGAGTGTAAAAGACAAAGGGAAATAGTTCAGAACTGAGGAGCAGGGAAGATAGCATATGATGAATGAATTATAGTGCTACTAAACTTCATATTTTCTCGGGTCAATACAATTACATAAGTGTCTAGCAGTGTTTCCTGACCAGCCTTGGGCACCTAGTAGGCCCGTCAGTTATCTTAGAGCAGGTGAGGTGGCAATGACGGGACTGGGAGTTGGTATCCCTCACATCAAAACATACATTACCTGCAGACGAGAGAAAGAGCATGATTAAGCCTTATGTTATTTTAATCCCAACACTATCAGCCATCATAATCATTAGGAGGTGAATGCAAAATTGACCTTAGATCCTTAACTCTGGGACTATTACATCTCTATCTGTATTTCAATGTAAACCCTCCTTAAGGTTTCTGACCGGTATCAGATCCAGGCGAATCGTCACCGTATTCCTGCCCCCGCTTATACCGTCGGAGATAGGGTTTGGTTGGCTACACGGGATCTTCCTCTACGGACTGAGTCGAGGAAACTGTCACCGAAGTTCATTGGTCCGTTTGTAGTGGAGAAGATCATTATTCCGGTTGTGGTCCGACTCAAGTTGCCTGCTACACTAAGAGTACATCCCACCTTTCATGTCTCCTGCCTCAAGCCGGTTCTCCTCAGTCCTCTGTTGCCCCCTCCTCCTCGTCCTCCTCCGACTCGGATGATCAGAGGTGGTCCTGTCTACACGGTGTGCCGCATCATGGACTCCAGACGGCGGGGTCGAGGGTTCCAGTATTTAGTGGATTGGGAAGGATATGGTCCTGAGAAGAGGAGTTGGATACCTCGGCGTCAGATCCTTGACGATGACCTGCTTCGTGACTTTTACCGCCTCCACCCTGGCGCTCCGGGTAGTCCGCCCGGTGGCGTTCGTCGGAGGGGGGGTACTGTCACGAATCCCGTTTCCTGAGTCTGTTTTTTGCCTGTGTTCTGTCCTGGAGTGTTTTTTCCAGCGTCCTGGAACGCACCCTGTCTGGTTGCCGGGCAATGTAGCCAGTTGGGAGTTCTGATTACCCGCACCTGTATCATCAGCTATCTGCACACCTGGTCCTGATCATCTCTCCTCTTCATAAGCCCGGACCTGACATCCATTCCCTGCCGGATCGTTAGCCATGAACATTACTCACCCGGATTATTTACCCCATTCCCGCCTGGTCGTCGGAGGATTCCGCTACCCCATTGGATCCACCTATTTACTCCCATCAACTTACCACCGCTGCCCGCTACGCCACCTGGATATATCTACCCATTCACATTCACTTGTAAATAAATACTCACCTTCTTCCTACTCTCCTTGTCCTGGTCTGCTTCTGGGTTCGATTTTGAAAGAACGTGACATACAGTGCAGGCTATCGTTTCTTTTTACATTTTCAAAATGTATTTACTTACTTGAATAGGTTCTCCCAGCCATGTGGCCGATTGGAAAAGTTTGTTTGTCACCATATCAGTTTAAATTATATTACTATTTACCTGTGAATAAATTAATGAAATGGACAATGGATTAAACTAATTGTTGATGCACAACCGAACTGCTGCCATATGCTCCTAGCACGCCCACAAGCGAGCCACTCTGGGCACTGAAGCAGCACGCGGCAATTGTGTACACAGGCCGAAGGTTATGTATGTAACCACGGTTATGTGAGCTATATGGATCACTCCAATATATTGGTATCACAGCCAGCGGCAAAGTCCCAGCGTGGGATTGAGACGCACGGGCTGTCAATGTGGAAGGTTGGGGTCCCGGCACAGTCCTTTGATAGCCCAGCCTCCAGGACTCTCTCACCATAGCAGACAAAGAGCTGGTCTATTGTTCTCACTGACCGTGTCCACCCCACATAGGCAGCCAGTGCCCTCACAGGGCACAGCATGCCGGAGGGAGGCCCAGACTCTCCCGTTACTGCAGTGGGGTCGCAAGCAGACAGGATAAAAGGGATGTTCACATGCCTTTCTGACAGAACCTTTGGGAGGAATGACAGGTTGGGGCAGAGAGATATACTCCTCCTCTCCCGGGGTCCATCCGGTAGCACTCAGAACTTACCGAAAGAGCATGGAGCTCACCCACCCTGTTCATGGAAGTAATTGCTACCAAGAAAACCACTTTCATAGAGAGGTGTTTCAGGGAGGCAGACTCCAACTGTTCGAAAGGGGGCTTTGCCAAAGCTGCAAAGACCACTTCCAGATCCCAGCTCGCCATTGAGTGGGTCCTAGCTGGATGTAGGCAATGAACCCCCTTCATAAACCTGGAGACCAAGAGATGGCACCCCTCTGACCTGTCCATCCACCCCACACGGCAGGCAGATATAGCGGCCAAATACCCTCTCAGTGTAGAGGCTGCCAAGCCCTCATCCAAATGAGACTGAGGGTATATGTCCAGGTTAGGCCGGATACCACCCATCCCTGCCGAAAGTGGTCGAAGAAAGATAAGATTGCCTGAACCCTTCTCGTGGGCAGGTGTGCTCTCATGAGGACTAAGTCCAGTTCCATGCCAATGAAAGTCACCCTCTGGGTGGGCATCAGATTACTATTATTGTCGTTTACAGTAATGCCCAGCCTGCCGATGTGGGTCAGGAGCATGTCTCTGTCTGACAGGACCTCGGTCCTGGTCGGTGCACAAATCAGCCAATCGTCCAGATAATTGAGGATTAATACGTGAGAGGTGGGACGTGAGAGGTGCCAGGACAGCGTCCATGCACTTTGTGAAAATGTAGGGTGTCAAGTAAAGGCCGAAGGGAAGAACTATGAATTCATAAGCCCTCCCTTCGAAAGCGAATTGGAGGTACTGCCAATGTGCTGGGTGAATAGGAACATGGAAGTACGCATCCCTCAGGTTCAGCATCACAAACCATTGGTCCCTTGACACAGACTGCAACACACACGCTTGGGACAACATGTGGAACCTCAGTACCTTCAAGTACCCGATGAGGTTGCGGAGGTCCGGAATCAGTCGAAACCCTCCGTCTCTTTTTGGGACCACAAAATAAGTGGAGTAGGCAGCCAAGAGAGCAGAGGGACCAATATGTTGGTTTCAAGTCCTCAAAGACTCTGGGGGGTCCTGGCTTCAGTCGCGGGTTCTGCCCTATAATCTCCCGGTCGGGTAGGACCATGGCAGCTATCATGGTGTCCATGGTCGGGTACTCCCGGAGGCCGAGTGACTCTGCGCCCGCAACATAACACCATGGTCCATGGTTTTCCATGGTTTTCCAGTTGTATATGATTATGCTTTGCTAGAATACAGAGACAAAATCAGAAGGTCAATGACATGGAGGAGGATTGCAGAGATTGTTGGTGTTGATGGTAGGTGAAGAGAGATTGGCACAACAATGTTTGTTTTTGCTGCCTGCCAGCTATGAACATCAAGCAACCCTAACCTCAAAACTGTGATCAAAGCCACCATTTGTGATTGTGTTGAGTAAATAAAAATGTGAAATTTGCCCACCAAAGGACAGAAATCACCAGTAACACACATTATAACATTGTAAACGATAAACTAAGCATGAATTTCCCATGTAATTATGCTACCAATTGGTATCTTAACATTATGAATTATTATGGTATCTTAACATTATGAATCTCGTATTTTATAGCTTATGGATCTTTAATTATTCTTGTCATGACATTGATGATTATAGCTTACATTAGGAAAGTATTCAGACCCCTTGACTTTTCCCACATTTTCTTACATTACAGCCTTATTCTAAAATTGATTAAATATTTTTTTCCTCATCAATCTACAAACATAATGACAAAGTAAAAACAGGTTGTAATGTGTGAGGGTGTGATGCAATTACAGTTGCTCCTGAGGCACGCAAAGGCAAAATTGAATTCTGTACCGCATCGCTGTGCGCCTCCCAAATTGTGTAACAATGCAGAAGGCTCTGTATAGCTCCACATTGACATGATTGGTTGACGATTGGTGGGGGTGGGGGCGGTGGCAGGAGGCCCTGTATAAAAACAATATCACTTCCTTGCCAACTTCTTCAGAGGCCATATCACCGCCAATGCTGAGGTCAGATTGACCATGCAGTGCTTTTTAGATGGATCTTTATCTTATCCTAGCTTCAACCAAACAAACCACAAATCAAATAGAGATTTAGATGGAAAGCCTGTGTAACATCCGAAACAACAGTCAGATTTTCAAATCAAATTGGTTACAAACCATAAAATAGAGATTTGGATGGAAAGCCTGTGTAACATCCGAAACAACAGTCAGATTTTCAAATCAAATTGGTTACAAACCATAAAATATAGATTTAGATGGAAAGCCTGTGTAACATCCGAAACAACAGTCAGATTTTCAAATCAAATGTTATTTGTCACATTGATCATAAACAACAGGTATGGACTAACAGTGAAATGCTTACTTATGGGACCTTCCCAAAAATGCAGAGACAGAAAATAGAGAAATATTAGAAAAGTAAAACACGTAATAATAAATACGCAATGAGAAACGATAACTTGGCTATATACACAGGATACAAGTACCGAGTTGATGTGCAGGGGTTTGTGTCATGTTTTGTCATATATTGTCATGTCTTGTCCCTGTGCTTTCTCTTCTATTCGTTTCCCCCTGCTGGTCTTATTAGGTTCTTTCCCTCTCTCTATCCCTCTCTCTCTCTATCATTCCGTTCCTGCTCCCAGCTGTTCCTCATTCGTCCTAACTACCTCGTTTACTCTTTCACACCTGTCCCCTATTTTGCCCTCTGATTAAGTCCCTATTTCTCTCTCTGTTTCTGCTTCTGTCCTTGTCGGATCCTTGTTTGATATTTGCTGTTCGCTGTGTACTGGTTCCGTCCTGTCGTGTTTTTGCCTTCATCAGATGCTGCGTGTGAGCAGGTGTCTCTGTCAGCTACGGCCTACGCCTACCCGAAGCGACCTGCAGTCTGTGGCCGCTTCTCCTGTTATTCCCCTATACAGACTAGAGGATTTATGTTATTCCCCGTTTGGACATTTCCTGTTAAGGATTCAGGATTTGTCGTTTTCTGTTTGGACTTGAATAAACTCTGTTTCTGTTAAAGTCGCTTTTGGGTCCTCACTCACCTGCATAACAGAAGGATCCGACCAAGAATGGACCCAGCGACTACGGATTCTCTCTACTCTGCTGTCGTGTTCCAGGGAGCGATGCTAGGCAGACACGAACAGGAATTGTCTGCTGCTCGACATGCCGTTGAGACCCTGGCCGCCCAAGTCTCTGGCCTCTCGGAGGAGATTCACAATCTCCGCCTCGATCCACCGGTTACCTCCTGGGCTTCCGGGTCTCCGGAGCCCAGAATTAATAACCCACCGTGCTACTCTGGGGAGCCCACTGAATGTCGCTCGTTCCTTACCCAGTGTGATATAGTGTTCTCTCTCCAGCCCCACACATACTCCAGGGGTATTGCTCGTATCACCTACGTCATATCTCTCCTTACTGGACGGGCTCGGGAGTGGGGCACGGCTATCTGGGAGGCAAGGGCTGAGTGTACGAACCAGTATCAGAACTTTAAGGAGGAGATGATACGGGTTTTTGATCGTTCTGTTTTTGGGAAAGAAGCTTCCTGGTCCCTGTCTTCCCTATGTCAAGGTAATCGATCCATAACGGATTACTCTATAGAGTTTCGCACTCTTTCTGCCTCCAGTAACTGGAACGAGCAGGTGTTGCTCGCTCGTTTTCTGGAGGGACTCCACACTAAGGTTAAGGATGAGATTCTCTCCCGGGAGGTTCCATCCAGCGTGGATTCTTTGATTGAACTCGCTATTCGCATAGAACGACGGGTAGATCTTCGTCACCGAGCTCATGGAAGAGAGCTCGCGTTAACTGTGTCCCCCCTCTCCCCGACACTACCATCTTCCCCCACTGGCTCAGGTGTTGAGCCCATGCAGCTGGGGGGTATTCGCATCTCGACTAAGGAGAGGGAACGGAGAATCACCAACCGCCTCTGTCTCTATTGCGGTTCCGCTGGTCATTTTGTCATTTCATGTCCAGTTAAAGGCCAGAGCTCATCAGTAAGCGGAGGGCTACTGGTAAGCGCTACTACTCTGTCCTCTCCGTCAAGTTCCTGTACTACCTTGCCGGTCCATCTACGCTGGACTGGTTCGGCAGCTTCCTGCAGTGCATTAATAGACTCTGGGGCGGAGGGCTGTTTTATGGACGAAGCCTGGGCTCGGGAACATGACATTCCTCTCAGACAGTTAGGGAGCCCACGGCCATGTTCGCCTTGGATGGTAGTCCTCTCCCCAGTATATTATGTGAAACACTACCTTTAACCCTCACAGTATCTGGTAACCATAGTGAGACCATTTCTTTTTTGATTTTTCGTTCACCTTTTACACCTGTTGTTTTGGGTCATCCCTGGCTAGTGTGTCATAATCCTTCTTTTGATTGGTCTAGTAATTCTATCCTTTCCTGGAACGTTTCTTGTCATGTGAAATGTTTAATGTCTGCTATTCCTCCCGTTTCTTCTGCCCCCTCTTTACAGGAGGAGCCTGGTGATTTGACAGGAGTGCCGGAGGAATATCATGATCTGCGCACGGTCTTCAGTCGGTCCAGAGCCACCTCCCTTCCTCCTCACCGGTCGTATGATTGTTGTACTGATCTCCTCAAGAAGCGTTTTACATCCGCTCCTATCCTTGTTACACCTGACGTCACTAAACAGTTCATTGTCGAGGTAGACGCGTCAGAGGTGGGCGTGGGAGCCATTCTGTCCCAGCGCTCCCATACTGACGATAAGGTCCATCCTTGCGCGTATTTTTCTCATCGCCTGTCGCCGTCGGAACGTAACTATGATGTGGCTAACCGCGAACTGCTCGCCATCCGTTTAGCCCTAGGCGAATGGCGACAGTGGTTGGAGGGGGCGACCGTTCCTTTTGTCGTTTGGACTGTCCATAAGAACCTTGAGTACATCCGTTCTGCCAAACGACTTAATGCGCGTCAGGCTCGTTGGGCGCTGTATTTCGCTCATTTCGAGTTCGTTATTTCTTATCGTCCGGACACTAAGAACACCAAGCCTGATGCTTTATCCCGTCTCTTCAGTTCTTCTGTAGCCTCTACCGACCCCGAGGGAATTCTCCCTGAGGGGCGTGTTGTCGGGTTGAATGTCTGGGGAATTGAGAGACAGGTAAAGCAAGCACTCACTCACACTCCATCACCGCGCGCTTGTCCTAGGAACCTTCTTTTCGTTCCCGTTTCTACTCGTCTGGCAGTTCTTCAGTGGGCTCACTCTGCCCAGTTAGCTGGCCACCCCGGCGTTCGGGGTACGCTTGCTTCTATTCGCCAGCGTTTTTGGTGGCCTACTCAGGAGCGTGACATGCGCCGTTTCGTGGCTGCTTGTTCGGACTGCGCGCAGACTAAGTCCGGTAACTTTCTTCCTGCTTCTGCTCCTGGCCTTGCTGGGTCTCAGTCTGTCCCCAGCCACCGCATCTCTCCTGCCCTTGCTGTGACTCAGTCTGTCTCCAGCCACCGCATCTCTCCTGGTCCTGTTCCTGCACTTGCTGTGTCTCAGTCTGTCCACAGCCACCGCCTCTCTCCTGTTCCTGGTCTTAGCCTTGCTGTGTCTCAGTCTGTCCCTAGTTGTTACTCTCCTGGCCTGTTTGGTCCTGATTGCTCTAACGCTTACAGTTCTCTACCCGTGTCTCATTTTTATAAGAGTTATTGCACTAGATTTCCTCTTCATCATTTCCCGTTACGGTCCTGAGGAGAGGAGTTGGGTTCTTTCTCGGGACGTGCTGGACCATTCGTTGATCAATGATTTCCTCCGTTGCCGCCAGGGTTCCTCCTCGAGTGCGCCAGGAGGCGCTCGGTGAGTGGGGGGGTACTGTCATGTTTTGTCATATATTGTCATGTCTTGTCCCTGTGCTTTCTCTACTATTCGTTTCCCCCTGCTGGTCTTATTAGGTTCTTTCCCTCTCTCTATCCCTCTCTCTCTCTATCATTCCGTTCCTGCTCCCAGCTGTTCCTCATTCGTCCTAACTACCTCGTTTACTCTTTCACACCTGTCCCCTATTTTGCCCTCTGATTAAGTCCCTATTTCTCTCTCTGTTTCTGCTTCTGTCCTTGTCGGATCCTTGTTTGATGTTTGCTGTTCGCTGTGTACTGGTTCCGTCCTGTCGTGTTTTTGCCTTCATCAGATGCTGCGTGTGAGCAGGTGTCTCTGTCAGCTACGGCCTACGCCTACCCGAAGTGACCTGCAGTCTGTGGCCGCTTCTCCTGTTATTCCCCTCTACAGACTAGAGGATTTATGTTATTCCCCGTTTGGACATTTCCTGTTAAGGATTCAGGATTTGTCGTTTTCTGTTTGGACTTGAATAAACTCTGTTTCTGTTAAAGTCGCTTTTGGGTCCTCACTCACCTGCATAACAGTTTGAGGTAGATATGTACATATAACTAGAAATAAAGTGACAGATAATACCAGCAGTGTATGTGATGAGTCAAAAAAATTGCTACAGCCCATGATGTCATTTTAATGTCTTATTCTGGGTATATGACCAGAAAATACGTATTTTGCCTAACGTCTTCCCAACTGACTCAAACCAGACATCGTTACAGGTCTCATGGTGGTCGTTGTTATCGAAAACAAATATTTAAATGTTTTATCTTCTCATCAAACTTCCGGGCGCTGCTTGGTGGTGACACGCGTGCGGCTTGTGTTTGTGCCTGGCATCTCTTTAGTGTTTTCTTGTGATGCTTTATTAACTCCACTTGGTCATTAGTGTTTAATCATGGTAACTAAGTTGTGGACCTATAGACTGATCCTAATACTTTTAACCATATTTGAAAGCACAAATGGACTCAACTATGGAAACGCTTTGGGCAGCGGTATACGGGTGATTCTGAATCTTCGGGCACTTTGGCCCTGCAAGCTTTCAGAAATTAAAATGTATTGAAACACCATTTTACCAGTATTATAATTTGATTTGTCTATAAATAATATCTGATAAAGGCTGTGATCGTACTATTCAGGAATATATATATTTTTGCAGTTTTTCTCAGACAGCCATAGACAAATGTAATTTCCATCACATCATTAAACATCCATTTTAGTTGAAAAGACATTTCTTATAAAAATGTGTACATGAACTTGCATTGAATATTATTTTAAGTGCTTTTTAAGGTTTTCCTGAAATTAATAATTCAACACAACTAAAACAAATCAATCAATGTCAATTATACATAACATACTCATTTACCTAAAAATCAATGGGTGCGGTGGAAATGACAAGGCGTGGTGGAAATGACATCTACGTTAAAAAAAAACGTATTGAAGACAATATTTAATTGCAAACATTTTGAACAACAACCATTGTAGAACATTTAATTAATTTAAGAAAAAGTAAGAATCCAAAAGTGGGCAGAGCTCAAGGACGTAGGCCAGTGTTTTTGAGATTGCAGAGGGGTCATCAGCATAGAAGAGCTCAGTGAGCAACGTGAAACGGTATCATTTGTGGTATGTCCAACACAGGTGTGGAGGGTCACTTGCATGTGAGAATCACCAAAGTGAACTGCCTGGATTTCACTGGTGAATTTACACAGGTTGTTCTCTCAGTGCCACAACTTTGGTTTTAGAAGTGAAACTGAAAGCGAATCACAAGACAATTTTAAAACGCAAGCGAGGGAAACGACAAAAAAAGTGTTTAGCCTTGTAGTTAGAGAGCTAGGAAACTGCCTTGACGTTATGAACTTCCGTTGGTACCACTCACAACAAAAGCAACGCTCAAATTGAAAATATTGAAGCATGTGGTACACAGAACGCACCACAGCCTAGTGCGGCATTTCCAACACAGCGTTGCCGACTGCTTCATTGAAAATGCATGACTTCCACCAGAGCACAAATAGTTTGAAGCATCTGGTGGATATGAGGCTTAACTCGATCCGTTTGTATATGACGATACGAGTGCTATTTCAAAGAGCGCTATGTAAACCACAACCCAGTGGTCAAAGTTAGGCATGTTGCACTGGGACACATTTTAATATGTTAAAAAACCTCTAATGTTACGTTCGCCGTGGTTCTATGTAGCCTAGTTATGCTAATATATTTGAGACCAGTGTATTGCAGTTAATTTTGGCTTTGATTTAATAAGTCAAATATCTTTAAGTAGTTAACAGGGAAATAACAAGTCCCAGACAGTTCGCAATAGAACAAAGGGGGCCACCGTTTAATACCTACATTATGTGACTCATCTGGTTACCAACAACATGTGTTTGGATTACATTAGAAATACATGTAAATATCTTTGAGTAGTAAACAGGAAAACAACGAGTTTACTACCAAAACTATTTGGATTAACTGGTTACCACCAGTGTTTGGAATAGATTGAATTGGTTAGTAAGTAAAAGAGGCCATTTCACATGAAGATTTATTTGTTCCACAGTAGGTCTGTGTAAACTATGTGATTTAATATGGAGACAGGTTTATAGCAGTGAATGTCATCTATTCATTTACTGTTACAGTACTTCTAAGTAGCAGCCATATAACAAACAGCCAGGGAAACTAATTGTTCTCACTTTATGACATAACATTCAGATTGTTCTGCCTGACTTTTGCGCTTTTTAACTAATTTGTTCGGGTTTTCTTGTGATCCAACACAACTACTTATTTTGCTCAAATAGATATATAATTAAATGTGTTTTCTTTGACAAGATGGGCCTGGCTGAGAATAGAACATTCAAGTTTTCTGCCTGAGTGTGGTGCTGTTTACCATAATTTCTGGAATGTCTTGTGACCAGAACAAAGCTACTTCATTTAAACAAATATAGATTGAAATAAATGGTGTTTCTTTAAAAAGACAGGCCTGACTGGCATGGATTGTGTCCTCATCTTCTTCACCTCGTGGTTATCCATCTACCACTCAAAGATATTTGACTTATTAAGTCAAAGACAAAATTAACTGCAATACACTGATCTCAAATATATGAGCAAAACTAGGCTACGCAGAACCACGGCGGACCAATAGTAAAACGAGAGGCTTTTCATCATGTTTGATTGCCTTACGGAGGGAATATCTACACTGTTTGTATTCGGCCATATTCCCAGTCACCTTGCCATGGTTAAATGCGGTGATTTTCGCTTTCAGTTTTGCAAGAATGCTGCCATCTATCCACGGTTTCTGGTTAGGGTAGGTTTTAATAGTCACAGTGGTACAACATCTCCTATACACTTCCTGATACACTCAGTCACCGTATCAGTGTATTTGTCAATGTTATTCTCAGAGGCTACCCGGAACATATCCCAGTCCGCGTGATCAAAACAATATTGAAGCATGGATTCCGATTGGTAAGACCCCCGTTGAATAGTCCTTAGCACGGGTACTTCCTGTTTAAGATTCTGCCTATAGGAAGGGAGGAGCAAAATGGAGTTGTGATCAGACTTGCCGAATGGAGGGAGGGGAGGGCCTTGTAGGCATCCTGGAAGTTGGAATAGCAGTTGTCGGGTGTTTTTAACAGCGCGAGTACGACAGTCGATGTGTTACTTCGGTAGCATTTTCCTCAAATTTGCTTTGTTAAAATCCCCAGCTACGATAAATGCGTCCTCAGGATATGTGGTTTCCAGTTTGGATAAACTCCAGTAAAGTTCTTTCAGGGCCGTCTTGGTATCGGCTTGAGGGGGAATATGTACGGCTCTGACTTTAACCAAAGAAAATTCTCTTGGGAGGTAATAAGGTCGCATGTGATTGTGATGTATTATAGGTCGGGTGAACAAAAGGACTTGACTTCCTGTATGTTATCACAATCACACCATGAGTAGTTAACCATGAAACATACACCCACCCCCTTCTTCTTTTTAAAATTTTATTTCACCTTTATTTAACCAGGTAGGCTAGTTGAGAACACGTTCTCATTTACAACTGCGACCTGGCCAAGATAAAGCGTAGCAATTCGACACATACAACAACACAGAGTTACACATGGAATAAACAAAACATACAGTCAATAATACAGTAGAACAAAAGAAAAACAAAAAGTCTGTATACAGTGAGTGCAAATTAGGTAAGTTAAGGAAATAAATAGGCCATGGTGGCGAAGAAAGTACAATATAGCAAATAAACACTGGAATGGTAGATCGGCAGAAGATGAATGTGCAGGTAGATATACTGGGGTGCAAGATAAATAAATAAATACAGTATGGGGATGAGGTAGGTAGATAGATGGGCTGTTTACAGATAGACTAAGTACAGGTGCAGTGATCTGTAAACTGCTCTGACAGCCGGTGCTTAAAGCTAGTGAGTGAGATGAGAGTCTCCAGCTTCAGAGATTTTTGCAATTCGTTCCAGTCATGGGCAGCAGAGAACTGGAAGGAAAGACGACCAAAGGAGGAATTGGCTTTGGGGGTGACCAGTGAGATATAGCTGCTGCAGCTCGTGCTACGAGTGGGTGCTGCTATGGTGACCAGTGAGCTGAGATAAGGCGGGGCTTTACCTAGCAGAGACTTGTAGATAACCTGTAGCCAGTGGGTTCTTCCCGGAGAGATATTTATTCCTGTCTGCGCGATGAACTGAGAACCCAACTGGCTGTACGGACTCAGACAGTATATCTCGAGAGAGCCATGTTTCTGTGAAACAGAGTATGTTACAATCCCTAATGTCTCTCTGGAAGGAAATCCTCGCACTAAGTTCGTCAACTTTGTTATCCAGAGACTGGAAGAGGTGGGTACTCGGAAGCGGAGGGTGGTGTGCGAGCCTCCTGAGTCGGACTAGAAGACCACTCTGAGTACCTCTTAACCATCTATGTCCATAAAACCTCTTGCATGTGTGGTGGGCATTTTAGAATGGTGTTTTCCTGTAAACTGCATTTGGAACATTCACTCATAGGCCAACTGCCGTGTGTACATTGCTGCACCTAAAATGTGAATAAATAATAGTTTATCAACATTTTAAGCTAAATATTCCGATCTGCTCCATCAGCCCCTTTATTTGATACAGCATGTACCTCAACTACACTACTTTGATCAGTGGGGATTAAGAAGTGGGTAGACACAATGCCCACTGAAAAACAAGTGGGTATATGGCATACACCTGCGTATACCCTCCACTACACCACTGGGGTGGATATAGTAGTGATTAGCTAAATATTCCCTAATAATAAACCATCTACGAAACTGAAAGCGGTACTAAATAAGAAGAAGTTAGTACCAGCAGAGGGAAATCAAAATCAAATCCAATTTTATTAGTCACATGCACCGAATAAAACAGGTGAAATGCTTACTTACAAGACCCTAACCAACAATGCAGTTCATAAAAATACGGACAAGAATAAGAAATAAAAGTAAGAAGTAATTAAAGAGCAGCAGAAAAATAACAATAGCAAGACTATATACAGGGGGGGTACCGGTACAGAGACAATGTGTGGGGTCACCGGTTAGTTGAGGACAACTTCCGGCGCCGACAGAGATGGCCGCCTCGCTTCGCGTTCCTAGGAAACTATGCAGTTTTTTTTTTTTTAGGTGTTATTTCTTACATTAGTACCCCAGGTCATCTTAGGTTTCATTACATACAGTCGAGAAGAACTACCGAATATAAGATCAGCGTCAACTCACCATCAATACGACCAAGAATATGATTTTTGCAACGCGGATCCTGTGTTCTGCCTTTCAACCAGGACAATGGAATGGATCCCATGCGGCGACCCAAAAAAAAACGACCCCGTAAAAGAGGGAAACGAGGCGGTCTTCTGGTCAGACTCCGGAGACGGGCACATCATTCACCACTCCCTAGCATTCTTCTCGCCAATGTCCAGTCTCTTGACAACAAGGTTGATGAAATCCGAGCAAGGGTAGCATTCCAGAGGGACATCAGAGACTGTAACGTTCTTTGCTTCACGGAAACATGGCTGAGGACGGCTCACCTCTCACAGTTCTGGGCGACTTTAACCTCCCCACGTCTACCTTTGACTCATTCCTCTCTGCCTCCTTCTTTCCACTCCTCTCCTCTTTTGACCTCACCCTCTCACCTTCCCCCCCTACTCACAAGGCAGGCAATACGCTCGACCTCATCTTTACTAGATGCTGTTCTTCCACTAACCGCATTGCAACTCCCCTCCAAGTCTCCGACCACTACCTTGTATCCTTTTCCCTCTCGCTCTCATCCAACACCTCCCACACTGCCCCTACTCGGATGGTATCGCGCCGTCCCAACCTTCGCTCTCTCTCCCCCGCTACTCTCTCCTCTTCCATCCTATCATCTCTTCCCTCTGCTCAAACCTTCTCCAACCTATCTCCTGATTCTGCCTCCTCAACCCTCCTCTCCTTCCTCTCTGCATCCTTTGACTCTCTATGCCCCCTATCCTCCAGGCCGGCTCGGTCCTCCCCTCCCGCTCCGTGGCTCGATGACTCATTGCGAGCTCACAGAACAGGGCTCCGGGCAGCCGAGCGGAAATGGAGGAAAACTCGCCTCCCTGCGGACCTGGCATCCTTTCACTCCCTCCTCTCTACATTTTCCTCCTCTGTCTCTGCTGCTAAAGCCACTTTCTACCACTCTAAATTCCAAGCATGTGCCTCTAACCCTCTCCTCCCTCCTGAATCCCCCCCCCCCCCTCCTCCCTCTCTGCAGATTACTTCGTCAACCATTTTGAAAAGAAGGTCGACGACATCCGATCCTCGTTTGCTAAGTCAAACGACACCGCTGGTTCTACCCTGTGCTCTGACCTCTTTCTCCCCTCTCTCTCCAGATGAAATCTCGCGTCTTGTGACGGCCGGCTGCCCAACAACCTGCCCGCTTGACCCTATCCCCTCCTCTCTTCTCCAGACCATTTCCGGAGACCTTCTCCCTTACCTCACCTCGCTCATCAACTCATCCCTGACTGCTGGCTACGTCCCTTCCGTCTTCAAGAGAGCGAGAGTTGCACCCCTTCTGAAAAAACCTACACTCGATCCCTCCGATGTCAACAATTACAGACCAGTATCCCTTCTTTCTTTTCTCTCCAAAACTCTTGAACGTGCCGTCCTTGGCCAGCTCTCCCGCTATCTCTCTCTGAATGACCTTCTTGATCCAAATCAGTCAGGTTTCAAGACTAGTCATTCAACTGAGACTGCTCTCCTCTGTATCACGGAGGCGCTCCGCACTGCTAAAGCTAACTCTCTCTCCTCTGCTCTCATCCTTCTAGATCTATCGGCTGCCTTCGATACTGTGAACCATCAGATCCTCCTCTCCACCCTCTCCGAGTTGGGCATCTCCGGCGCGGCCCACGCTTGGATTGCGTCCTACCTGACAGGTCGCTCCTACCAGGTTGCGTGGCGAGAATCTGTCTCCTCACCACGAGCTCTCACCACTGGTGTCCCCCAGGGCTCTGTTCTAGGCCCTCTCCTATTCTCGCTATACACCAAGTCACTTGGCTCTGTCATAACCTCACATGGTCTCTCTTATCATTGCTATGCAGACGACACACAATTAATCTTCTCCTTTCCCCCTTCTGATGACCAGGTGGCGAATCGCATCTCTGCATGTCTGGCAGACATATCAGTGTGGATGACGGATCACCACCTCAAGCTGAACCTCGGCAAGACGGAGCTGCTCTTCCTCCCGGGGAAGGACTGCCCGTTCCATGATCTCGCCATCACGGTTGACAACTCCATTGTGTCCTCCTCCCAGAGCGCCAAGAACCTCCCTGTCGTTCTCAACCAACATCAAGGCGGTGGCCCGTTCCTGTAGGTTCATGCTCTACAACATCCGCAGAGTACGACCCTGCCTCACACAGGAAGCGGCGCAGGTCCTAATCCAGGCACTTGTCATCTCCCGTCTGGATTACTGCAACTCGCTGTTGGCTGGGCTCCCTGCCTGTGCCATTAAACCCCTTCAACTCATTCAGAACGCCGCAGCCCGTCTGGTGTTCAACCTTCCCAAGTTCTCTCACGTCACCCCGCTCCTCCGTTCTCTCCACTGGCTTCCAGTTGAAGCTCGCATCCGCTACAAGACCATGGTGCTTGCCTACGGAGCTGTGAGGGGAATGGCACCTCAGTACCTCCAGGCTCTGATCAGGCCCTACACCCAAACAAGGGCACTGCGTTCATCCACCTCTGGCCTGCTCGCCTCCCTACCACTGAGGAAGTACAGTTCCCGCTCAGCCCAGTCAAAACTGTTCGCTGCTCTGGCTCCCCAATGGTGGAACAAACTCCCTCACGACGCCAGGACAGCGGAGTCAATCACCACCTTCCGGAGACACCTGAAACCCCACCTCTTTAAGGAATACCTAGGATAGGATAAGTAATCCCTCTCACCCCCCCCTTTAAGATTTAGATGCACTATTGTAAAGTGACTGTTCCACTGGATGTCATAAGGTGAATGCACCAATTTGTAAGTCGCTCTGGATAAGAGCGTCTGCTAAATGACTTAAATGTAAATGTAAATGTAAATGGCTCACTGGAGAGACGCTATCTGAGGCGGTGCAGCCAGCGGGTTTCTCCACGCATCGCGCCGACAGAAACAAACATCTTTCTGGTAAGAAGAGGGGCGGGGCGTATGCCTTATGGCGAACGAGACATGGTGTGATGAAAGAAACATACAGGAACTCAAATCCTTCTGTTCACCTGATTTAGAATTCCTCACAATCAAATGTCGACCACATTATCTACCAAGAGAATTATCTTCGATTATAATCACAGCCGTATATATCCCCCCCCAAGCAGACACATCGAACGCTCTGAACAAACTTTATTTGACTCTTTGCAAACTGGAATCCATTTATCCGGAGGCTGCATTCATTGTAGCTGGGGATTTTAACAAGGCTAATCTGAAAACAAGACTCCCTAAATTTTATCAGCATATCGATTGCGCAACCAGGGGTGGAAAAACCTTGGATCATTGCTACTCTAACTTCCGCGACGCATATAAGGCCCTGCCCCGCCCTCCTTTCGGAAAAGCTGACCACGACTCCATTTTGTTGATCCCTGCCTACAGACAGAAACTAAAAAAAGAAGCTCCCACGCTGAGGTCTGTCCAACGCTGGTCCGACCAAGCTGACTCCACACTCCAAGTCTGCTTCCATCACGTGGACTGGGATATGTTTCATATTGCGTCAGATAACAACATTGACGAATACGCTGATTCGGTGTGCGAGTTCATTAGAACGTGCGTTGAAGATGTCGTTCCCATAGCAACGATTAAAACATTCCCTAACCAGAAACCGTGTATTGATGGCAGCATTCGCGTGAAACTGAAAGCGTGAACCACTGCTTTTAATCAGGGCAAGGTGACTGGTAACATGAACGAATACAAACAGTGCAGCTATTCCCTCCACAAGTCTATCAAACAAGCTAAGTGTCAGTATAGAGACAATGTAGAATCTCAATTCAACGGCTCAGACACGAGGTATGTGGCAGGGTCTACAGTCAATCACGGACTACAAGAAGAAATCCAGCCCAGTCACGGACCAGGATGTCTTGCTCCCAGGCAGACTAAATAACTTTTTTGCTCGCTTTGAGGACAATACAGTGCCACTGACACGGCCTGCAACGAAAACATGCAGAATCTCCTTCACTGCAGCCTAGGTGAGTAAGACATTTAAACGTGTTAACCCTCGCAAGGCTGCAGGCCCAGACGACATCCCCAGCCGCGCCCTCAGAGGATGCGCAGACCAGCTGGCCGGTGTGTTTACGGACATATTCAATCAATCCCTATACCAGTCTGTTGTTCCCACATGCTTCAAGAGGGCCACCATTGTTCCTGTTCCCAAGAAAGCTAAGGTAACTGAGCTAAACGACTACCGCCCCGTAGCACTCACTTCCGTCATCATGAAGTGCTTTGAGAGACGAGTCAAGGACCATATCACCTCCACCCTACCTGACACACTAGACCCACTCCAATTAGCTTACTGCCCAAATAGGTCCACAGACGATGCAATCTCAACCCCACTCCACACTGCCCTAACCCATCTGGACAAGAGGAATACCTATGTGAGAATGCTGTTCATCGACTACAGCTCGGCATTCAACACCATAGTAACCTCCAAGCTCGTCATCAAGCTCGAGACCCTGGGTCTCGACCCCGCCCTGTGCAACTGGGTACTGGACTTCCTGACGGGCCACCCCCAGGTGGTGAGGGTAGGCAACAACATCTTCACCCCGCTGATCCTCAACACTGGGGCCCCACAAGGGTGCGTTCTGAGCTCTCTCCTGTACTCCCTGTTCACCAGTGACTGCGTGGCCACACACGCCTCCAACTCAATCATCAAGTTTGCGGATGACACAACAGTGGTAGGCTTGATTACCAACAGCGACGAGACGGCCTACAGGGAGGAGGTGAGGGCCCTCGGAGTGTGGTGTCAGGAAAATAACCTCACACTCAACGTCAACAAAACTAAGGAGATGATTGTGGACTTCAGGAAACAGCAGAGGGAACACCCCCCTATCCACATCGATGGAACAGTAGTGGAGAGGGTAGCTAGTTTTAAGTTCCTCGGCATACACATCACAGACAAACTGAATTGGTCCACTCACACTGACAGCGTCGTGAAGAAGGCGCAGCATTGCCTATTCAACCTCAGGAGGCTGAAGAAATTCGGCTTGTCACCAAAAGCACTCACAAACTTCTACAGATGCACAATCGAGAGCATCCTGGCGGGCTGTATCACCGCCTGGTACGGCAACTGCTCCGCCCTCAACCGTAAGGCTCTCCAGAGGGTAGTGAGGACTGCACAACGCATCACCGGGGGCAAACTACCTGCCCTCCAGGACACCTACACCACCCGTTGTTACAGGAAGGCCATAAAGATCATCAAGGACATCAACCACCCGAACCACTGCCTGTTCACCCCGCTATCATCCAGAAGGCGAGGTCAGTACAGGTGCATCAAAGCTGGGACCGAGAGACTGAAAAACAGCTTCTATCTCAAGGCCATCAGACTGTTAAACAGCCACCACTAACATTGAGTGGCTGCTGCCAACACACTGTCATTGACACTGACCCAGCTCCAGCCATTTTAATAATCGGAATTGATGGGAAATGATGTAAATATATCACTAGCCACTTTAAACAATGCTACCTTATATAATGTTACTTACCCTACATTATTCATCTCATATGCATATGTATATACTGTACTCTACATCATCGACTGCATCCTTATGTAATACATGTATCACTAGCCACTTTAACTATGCCACTTTGTTTACTTTGTCTACACACTCATCTCATATGTATATACTGTACTCGATACCATCTACTGTATGCTGCTCTGTACCATCACTCATTCATATATCCTTATGTACATATTCCTTATCCCCTTACACTGTGTATAAGACAGTAGTTTTGGAATTGTTAGTTAGATTACTTGTTGGTTATCACTGCATTGTCGGAACTAGAAGCACAAGCATTTCGCTACACTCGCATTAACATCTGCTAACCATGTGTATGTGACAAATACAATTTGATTTGACTTGATTTGAGATTATCAGTGGTCTTGTATGTATTCCATTTCCATAATTGCTCCCACAGTTGATTTCTTCAAACCAAGCTGCTTACCTATTGCAGATTCAGTCCTCCCAGCCTGGTGCAGGTCTACAATTTTGTTTCTGGTGTCCTTTGACAGCTCTTTGGTCTTGGCCATAGTGGATTTTGGAGTGTGACCTTTTGAGGTTGTGTACAGGTGTCTTTTATATTGATAACAAGTTTAAACATGTGCCATTAATACAGGTAACGAGTGGAGGACAGAGGAGCCTCTTAAAGAAGAAGTTACAGGTCTGTGAGAGCCAGAAATCTTGCTTGTTTGTAGGTGACCAAATACTTATTTTCCACCATAATTTGCAAATAAATTCATTAAAAATCCTACAATGTGATTTTCTGGATTTCTTTTCTCTCATTTTGTCTGTCATGGTTGAAGTGTACCTATGATGAAAATTACAGGCCTCTCATCTTTTTAAGTGGGAGAACTTGCACAATTGGTGGCTGACTAAATACTTTTTTGCCCCACTGTATGGAGGCTTAAATATCCTGACCTATTGAGATATACATAGCAGAGGCTCAATCAAGCTAGTCATCTTGACTACTTTCTTTTGTCATTCTCGCTGGCACCAAAAGTTTTAAAAGTTTTGTAAAGGACAGAATGCGGTCGGTCCATATTTGCCATGTATATTACTCTTACAGAACTTCCACGTGGGTGAGAATATTGGAAATATAATCAAAGCCTATTGGATGATAACTTGTTTGTAACCAGGACAGAATAATGTATTGGTTATTTTAGTTAACCTTTTAAGTAGGCAAGTCAGTTAAGAACAAATTCTTATTTACAATGACGGCCTATCAAAGTGCATTAATTATTGTATCTTATTTTGAATATATTGGGTTCCATGGGTTCTTCCTGACAATCTGACAATTAATCTTAATGGTTGTACAGTCGTCTCAAATAAAACTGTGAAGGACCTCAGCGTTACTCTGGACCCTGATCTCTCTTTTGACGAACATATCAAGACTGTTTCAAGGACAGCTTTTTTCCACCTATGTAACATTGCAAAAATCAGAAACTTTCTGTCCAGAAATGATGCAGAAAAATTAATCCATGCTTTTGTTACTTTTAGGTTAGACTACTGCAATGCTCTACTTTCCTTCTACCCGGATAAAGCATTAAATAAACTTCAGTTAGTGCTAAATAGGGCTGCTAGAATCTTGACTAGAACCAAAATATGACATTACTCCAGTGCTAGCCTCCCTACACTGCCTTCCTGTCAAGGCAAAGGCGGATTTCAAGGTTTTACTGCTAACCTACAAATAATTACTTTAGCTTGCTCCTACCTATCTCTCTGATTTGGTCCTGCCGTACATGCCTACACGTACGCTACGGTCACAAGACGCAGGCCTCCTAATTGTCCCTAGAATTTCTAAGCAAACAGCTGGAGGCAGGGCTTTCTCCTATAGAGCTCAATTTTATGGAATGGTCTGCCCACCCATGTAAGAGACGCAAACTCGGTCTCAACCTTTACGTTTTTACTGAAGACTCATCTCTTCAGTGGGTCATATGATTGAGTGTAGTCTGGCCCAGGAGTGTGAAGGTGAACGGAAAATCTCTGGAGCAACGAACCGCCCTTGTCGTCGCTGCCTGGCCGGTTCCCCTCTTTCCACTGGGATTCTCTGCCTCTAACCCTATTACATGGGCTGAGTCACTGGCTTACTGGTGCTCTTTCATGCCGTCCCTAGGAGGGGTGCGTCACTTGAGTGGGTTGAGTCACTGATGTGATCTTCCTGTCTGGGTTGGCGCACCCCTTGGTTTGTGCAGTGGCTGAGATCTTTGTGGGCTATACTCAGCCTTGTCTCAGGATGGTAAGTTGGTGGTTGAAGATATCCCTCTAGTGGTGTGGGGTCTGTGCTTTGGCAAAGTAATAATAATAATAATAATATATGCCATTTAGCAGACGCTTTTATCCAAAGCGACTTACAGTCATGTGTGCATACATTCTACGTATGGGTGTGGGTGGGGTTATATCCTTCCTGTTTGGCCCTGTCCGGGGGTATCAACGGATGGGGCCACAGTGTCTCCTGACACCTCCTGTCTCAGCCTCCAGTATTTATGCTGCAGTAGATTATGTGTCGGGGTGCTAGGGTCAGTTTGTTATATCTGGAGTACTTCTCCTGTCTCATCCGGTGTCTTGTGTGAATTTAAGTATGCTCTCTCTAATTCTCTCTTTCTCTCTTTCTTTCTCTCTCTCGGAGGACCTGAGCCCTAGGACCATGCCTCAGGACTACCTGGCATGATGACTCCTTGCTGTCCCCAGTCCACCTGGCCTTGCTGCTGCTCCAGTTGCAACTGTTCTGCCTGTGGCTATGGACTCCTGACCTGTTCACCGGACGTGCTACCTGTCCCAGACCTATTATTTGACCATGCTGGTCATTTATGAACATTTGAACATCTTGGCCATGTTCTGTTATAATCTCCACCCAGCACAGGCAGAAGAGGACTGACCACCCCTCATAGCCTGGTTCCTCTCTAGGTTTCTTCCTAGGTTTTGGCCTTTCTAGGGAGTTTTTCCTAGCCACCATGCTTCAACACCTGCATTGCTTGCTGTTTGGGGTTTTAGGCTGGGTTTCTGTACAGCACTTTGAGATACCAGCTGATGTACGAAGGGCTATATAAATACATTAGATTTGATTTAATTCTTTGACCTTTTAGTACCCCAGAGAACAACACTGTAGCCTAACCACATCCTTATTTTTGATAGTGTATGAATATATGTTCTTGGTAATAAGTATGTACCTAGTGGCACTGCAGAAATACTGATGCACATCACACCAAGAGGTTGCAACTTCAAAGCCCCAAATCATTCATGCACACTTTATGTCAAGTGTCCTTAAGTACTGCTATTTTTACGTTGGTGTTGTCAGATAGTAGATCAAAATATTGATTTGATATTATGCAACTTTTAACAAAGTGCAGAAATGTATTCTTGCTAATAAATCTGTGGCTAATCTCTATCACACCCGCAGATATGGGACATTTCAGGTTGCTGGCAATCCAAGAGGTTGTTAGTTCAAGTCCCAATAGAGGTTGAGTCCCAAGTGTGCTTACAGAAAATAATTTTATAAGATTGTACTGTATCACTTAGCATGCAAAATTACAATAACTTTAATAACTTTATTTTAAAAATATAGTCAATATAAGTGTACTGTAATTAGAATACAGCAGCATACGATTCAGCAGCATACTGTCATTTTACAGCAATAACACCTTCAAGTTGTTGCATATATACTTTCTATTTTATTGTCCCTGACCTGGTGTCGCAGCAGGGAATTCATGTCGTTACCAACGAATAGGTTATGAGTTCAAGTCCTAAGTGAGATATAGTCCCAATTAATTAGCACTAAGCAGCATACAGCAAAAACACCTTATATTAGCAGTAGAAACACAGTGGGCGTGTCTGAATACCCATAGTAGCATACTACATACTTAAACTGCATAGTCGCATACTATTTATGATCAAATTTTTTGTAAAACATTGTAGCATACTTCTTTGCTACGGCTTCACGTATATAAACCGTAAAGGATCATTTGTAGCCCCACCCAATGACCTTTCACTAACATTGCAGTGTTATTGTTTTGGGCTTACGTTTTGTGAAGTGCAACAGACCCTCCTGCAGCAAAGCACCACCACAACATGATGTTGTCACCCTCGTGATTCACAGTTTGGATGGTGTTCTTCGGCTTACAAGCCTCCTCTTTTTACTCCAAACATAACAATGGTCATTATGGCCAAATAGTTATATATTTTTTTTCATCAGGCCAGGGGACATTTCTCCAAAAAGTACGATCTTTGTCCCCATGTGCAGTTGCAAACCGTAGTCTGGCTTTTTTATGTGTAAGGATCTGGGTGTAGCTGGTGCAGAGGAGTCAGGCGCAGGACAGCAGAGATGAGTAACAAAAGGAACTTTACTCAACAATTCAAAATGCATGAAGTTACGCCAAGCCCACAAACATCGGACCAAACTTACAATAAACAAACAGGCACAAAATTGGGACAACTGAGGGTTAAATAATAAACATGCAATTGGGAAATTGAAACCATGTGTAAAACAAAGACAAAACAAATAAAAAGTGAAAAGTGGATCAGCGATGGCTAGAAGGCCGGTGACGTCGACCGCCGAATGCCGCCCGAAAACAAGGAGAGGGACCAACTTCGGCGGAAGTTGTGACAGTGCCCCCCCTAACGCGCGGCTCCAGCTGCGCGTCGACACCGACCTCGGAGACGACCCGGAGGACGAGGTGCAGGGCAATCCGGATGGAGACGGTGGAAATCCCGCAGCAATGAATGGTCAGATTTGTCCTCCACCGGCACCCAGCAGGTCTCCTCTGGACCTTACTCCTCCCACTCCACAAGATACTGAAGGCCCCTCGCCCGACGCCTCGAGTCCAGTATGGCTCGAACAGCATATGCCGGGCCCCCTTGATGTCCAGGGGGGGCGGAGGAACCTCCCGCACCTCAGACTCCTGGAGTGGACCAGCCACCACCAGCCTGAGGAGAGACACATGGAACGAGGGGTTAATACGGTAATCTGGGGTAAGTTGTAACCTATAACATACCTTGTTCAATCTCCTCAGGACTTTGAATGGCCCCACAAACCGTGGGCCCAGCTTCCGGCAGGGCAGGCGGAGGGGCAGGTTTCGGATCGAGAGCCAGACTCGGTCCCCCGGTGCAAACACCGGGGCCTCACTGCGGTGGAGATCAGCGCTCGTTTTCAGACGCCTCACAGCCCGTTGCAGGTGCACATGAGCAGCATCCCAGGTCTCCTGCGAGAGCTTAAACCATTCATCCATCGCAAGGTCCTCTATCTGGTTCTGATGCAATGGTGCTAGAACTGGCTGATACCCCAGTACACACTGGAAGGGGAAGAGGTTAGTGGAGGCGTAGCGGAGCTAGTTTTGGGCCATCTCTGCCCAGGGTATGAACGCTGCCCACTCCCCCGGCCGGTCCTGGCAATAAGACCGCAGAAACTCTCTCAGAAACTCTCTCTCTCTCCACCTGTCCGTTACCCTCGGGGTGAAAGCCCATGAATGCCCTCCAGACCCTTGACGTGAACTGGGGACCTCGATCAGACACTATATCTTCAGGCACCCCGTAGATGTGTGTAAACAGGGCCTCCGCAGTCTGTAGGGCCGTAGGGAGACCGGGCAAAGGAAGGAGATGGCAGGACTTAGAGAAAGAATCCACAACGACCAGGATCGTGGTGTTACCCTGTGAGGGAGAAAGAAGAAGTGAAGAAATCCACCGATAGGTGCGACCACGGCTGTTGTGGAACGGGTAAGGGCTGGAACTTCCCCCTGGGGAGGTGCCTAGGAGCCTTGCACTGGGCGCACACCAAGCAGCAGGAACCATACACCCTCACATCCTTGGCCAAGTTGGACCACTAGTACTTCCCACTAAGACAACGCACCGTCCGCCCGAAGCAAAGATGAAACCAGAGGAGGGTGACGTGTGGGCCCAATAGAGCAAACGGTTGCGGATAGCAGACGGAACGTACAGACGCCCAGCTGGACAATGGGGGGAGTGGGCTCTGTACGTAACGCCCGCTCAATGTCCGCGTCCAGCTCCCACACCACCGATGCCACCAGGCAAGAGGCCGGAAGCATGGGAGTGTGATCCATGGACCACTTCTCTGTGTCATACATCCGGGACAGTGCGTCTGCCTTAACGTTCTGGGAACCTGGTCTGTAAGACAGGGTGAAAACAAAACGAGTAAAGAACAAGGCCCACCTTGCCTGGCGAGGGTTCAGTCTCCTCGCCGCCCGGATGTACTCCAGATTGTGGTGGTCAGTCCAGATGAGAAAAGGTTGTTTAGCCCCCTCAAACCAATGTCTCCACGCCTTCAGAGCCTTGACAATAGCCAACAGCTCCCGGTCCCCCACATCATAGTTTTGCTCCGCCGGGCTGAGCTTCTTCGAAAACAAAGCACAGGGGTGGAGCTTTGGTGGCGTACCCGAATGCTGAGCGAGCACGGCTCTAATCCCAGTCTCGGACATGTCCACCTCCACTATGAATGCCAAAGAGGGATCCGGATGAGCCAGCACCGGAGCCGAGGTAAACAGTGCCTTCAGGTGACCAAAAGCCCTGTCCGCATCAGCCGACCACTGCAGTCGCACCTGTCCCCCCTTCAGCAGTGAGGTAATGAGGGCGCTACCCGTCCAAAACCCCGGATAAACCTCTGGTAGTAGTTGGCAAACCCTAGAAACTGCTGCACTTCCTTTACTGTAATGGGAGTCGGCCAATTACGCATGAAATGCGGTCACTCTCCATCTCTACCCCTGTAGTGGAAATGCCGTACCCTAGGAAGGAGACGGACTGTTGGAAGAACAGACATTTCTCAGCATTGACGTACAGGTCATGCTCCAACAGTCGATCAAGCACCCTGCGCACCAGGGAGACATGCTCGGAGCGTGTAGCGGTGTATATCAGAATGTCGTTGATATACACCACTACACCCTGCCCGTTCAGGTCCCGGAAAATCTCATCTACAAATGCCTGGAAGACTGATGGAGACCGTACGGCATGATGAGGTACTCATAGTGCCCTGAGGTGGTACTAAATGCCGTTTTCCACTTGTCCCTCTCCCGGATATGCACCAGATTGTAAGCGCTCCTGAGATCCAATTTTGTGAAGAAGCGCGTCACTTGCATTGACTCTATCGCACTGGCTATGATAGGCAGCGGGTAGGTGTACCTCACAGTGATTTGATTGATACCTCGATAGTCAATGCATGGGCGCAGACCTCCATCCTTCTTCTTCCCAAAAAATAAACTTGAGGAGGCAGGTGAAGTGCAGGGTCGAATGTACCCCTGGCCCAGAGATTCGGAGATAGCTGCCGTCACCTCCTGTGACAGGGGGCACATATGACTCCTGGGACTACCAGGACTATCTCACAATCCCCCCGTCGATGTGGTGGTAATTGAATCGCCTTCTTCTTACAGAACACGAGAGCCAAATGGGAAATTTCAGAGGGATGCGCACGGTGGAGACCTGGTCTGGACTTTCCACCATAGTAGCACCGACGGAAACCCCTAAACACCTCCCCGAGCACTTTCATAACCACCCCTTGTGAACCCTCTGTGGCCAGGAAATAGTGGGGTCATGACAGGCCAACCAGGTTAGGCCCAGCACCACGGGAAACGCAGGAGAATCAATAAGGAAAATAACGTGTAATTGTGTAATTCTCTCCTTGTGACCCTCCTGCTTAACCATGCCCAGTGGTGCGGTGGCCTCCCTAATTAGCCCTGACCCTAATGGTTGACTATCTAGGGCGTGCACAGGGAATTGCATATCCACAAGAACAATGGGGATCCCTAAACTATGGGCAAATGCTCTGTCAATAAAATTCCCAGCTGCGCCTGAATCTACGAGCGCCTTATGCTGGGAATGCGGGGAAAACTGGTGGCTCTGAGTGAGCCTGGTGCCGACTCACCTGGGGTGACACGAGAGTGCCCTGCCTGCCGTCTCGACTCCTAGAGGAACCTCCCCAGCACCGACCAGCAGTGTGCCCTCTGCAGCCACAGCTGGTACAGGGAACAGCCCATCCTCCGGTCGCCCTAAGTCTAGCACCTCCCAGCTCCATGGGCGTCGGAGCGGTGGTGCTGGGGGATGGAATGGACAGGCCCCGATCTAGACGTCCGCGGGTAGCCAGCAGGTTATCCAGCCAGATGGGCAGGTCCACCATCTGGTCAAACGTCAGAGTGGTATCCCTGCAGGCCAACTCCCGACGGACGTCCCCGCGTAGACTGTACCCGTAGTGATCGATCAGGGCCCTCTCGTTTCATCCCGAGCTGGTGACCAGAGTCCGGAAGTCCAAGGCAAACTCCTGTGCGCTCCTCGTCCCTTTGCCTCAAGTAGAAAAGACCTTCACTCGCCACTTTACCCTCAGGCGTGTAGTTGAAAACTATCCGAAAGCGACAGGTGAACTCTGTGTAATGGTCCAACACCGCTTCTCCTTCCCCCCATACTGCGTTGGCCCACTCCAGGGCTTTCGCTGAGAGACAGGAGATGAGGGCGGACACGCTCTCATGTCCCGAAGGAGCCGGGTGGATGGTCGCCAGGTTAAGTTTCAGCTGGAGTAGGAACCCCTGGCATCTGGCAGCTGTCCCATCATACTCCCTCGGGAACGCGAGCCGAATCCCACTGGGACCAGGTGAAGGAGGGGTGATCGGTGGTGGCTGTTGTAGTGGTGCTGGTGGAGACGCTGGCAGAACTCCTCCTCTCTCCCATCGGGCCATCGTCTGCAGCATGCGATCCATGGTGGTGCCGAGATGTTGCAACATGGTCACATGCTGCTGGACGTGCTCCTCGACCGCAATAGGGTGGTTGTATGCTCCTGCTGATTCCATTACGAGGTGCGTGTTTCTGTAAGGATCTGGGTGTAGCTGGTTCAGAGGAGTCAGGTACAGGACAGCAGAGATGAGTAACAAAAGGAACTTGACTCAACAATTCAAAATACATGAAGTAACACTTACAATAAACAAACACGCACAAAAACCTTTGGGAAAACAGAGGGTTAAATTGTGGGAGCAAGTCCGTAGGTTTCCAAATAGGCGGTCGACCACGATGGTAACCTCCCAGCCCCACGACGGTAACCTCCCAGTAACCCGGGTGGTAGCAGCGCCATCACCCCAGTTTCCCGGGAACCCCGCTTACCTCCCCCGGAGTGCTGTGATGGAGATTCTAGAACCTGTTGTGCCTTTCTCTCCCAGTGCTCCCGTGTTTTCGAGCAGCAGCCTTCTTCGTTCCCCTCGGACTGCTAAAAGATAGCGTATATTCTTATGCTGAAGTGCGGGAGGGCCCTCGCCTGGGCCACGGCAGTGTGGGAGCAACAATCCGCCATCTTCTTCAGTATGGAGGTATTCATGGCGGAGGTGAGTAAGGTGTTCGAGGCTCCGATGTTCGGGAGAGAGGCTGCCCGGAAGTTATTCCAGCTTTGGCAGGACACCCCCAGTGTGGCAGACTATGCGGTGGAGTTCCGCACGCTAGCAGGGAGGGTACCTGAAACCCGGAAGCGCTGGTCGACACGTTCCTGGATTAGCGGAGGAGGTAAAGGATGAACTGGCAGCCTGAGAACTACCGACAGATCTCGACTCACTCATCACTTTAACTATCCAGATTGATGGTCAGCTACAGGAATGTGGAAGAGAGAAGAGGTTTGATTATAGTTCCAATCGCTCACTCAGGGATCCCACCTTGCAGCTGATAAACTCTGGAAGTTCCCGGTGTCTACGACCCTGAAAAGATCTGTGCTTACCCAAGTCCCTCCAAAAGTTTCCGGAGACTGCCGCTTCACCTCTTCCCGAGTAGCCATTATTTACTATTTTACACCTATTGTCACTATACATTATTTTAACCCATTTTATAAGAGATTCTCCAAAATTGAAATGTTGAGAGAGCAAAGACTTTGCTCCTTGTTTACATCACACTTCCTGTGATTGGTAGATTGTTCCTCACCACCGCCAACACTTGGTCTGGAATGTAATTACATGCTAGCATGGCTAGTGGGTAACGTCTACTACTTGGTACCTCTGTTTTGTTCTGTTCGCTTTCATTCGCATTCAGAATCTAGGAGATGGGAAAAGGGTTGATAAAACGCAGGGGACTGGGAGCCAGGGTCCGGTGGTGGTCCGCCTGTCGTCAATACCTGGAGGTGGTCTTGAGCAGAGCCGACCAGGCTCTCTTCCAAGTACGGCGACAGTGGCGGACGAACATCTGGGCTGAGGATATGTTGACCTCGCCCTCTTGCTCTGGGAAGAGCGGGGGCTGATATCCCAGGGAGCACTCAAAAGGCGAGAGACCAGTGGCTGAGCAAGGGAGGTTGTTGCGGACGTGCTCTGCCCATACGAGCTGCTGGCTCCAAGTGGTGTAATTAGCAGAGACCTGGCAGCGAAGAGTCATCTCCAGGTCCTGGACCAGGGACAGTGACCAGGGACAGTGAGTGATGGGAAGTGGTCAAAGCAGGCCAGCCGATGCTTGCCATGGAGTCTTATACTGGGTACACACGGTGTAGGCAGCAACGAACATAGAGACGTCAGGAACCAAGGTGGGCCCACCTAAAACGTTGTCGTACAACAGAGTCTATGAGCACCTGGAGAGATTTGGAACAGTCACCCCACAACAGGGCAGCATGGAAAGGGGTATGAGAAATGGAAGATGGAGAAGTCCCCGTACGGTTCATCAGCGCACTAGTACCTACTTGATGAGCCTGGTTATTTAATGGGCAGGTAGATAACAAAATGTCCCGTAGCTCCACAATGCAGACAGCTCTAGGTGTTAAGTCTGCGTAACCGCTCAACAGGAGACAATCTAGCCCTGCCCAGTTGCATGGGCTGCGGAGGAGACGACTTGACAGCCCTTTGTGACCTCCAAGAGAACTCCGGGATTATCCGGGATTCCTCTAAGGTGACGTGGAAATCGAGGGCAAGCGTTGGCGACAGGGAACAGACTCCCTCTCCCTCCTACATTCCCATAGCCGCTTATCGATCTGGATGGTCAAGGCTATAAGGGAGTCGAGGTCCAGGAGGCGGATAGTACAGTTTTCAGATCATTTATTATAAACACGGTGCAGGCAAAGGGCAGGTCGAGGACAGGCAGAGGTTTGTGATCAGAGTCAGGCAGGTACAGGATGGCAGGCAGGCTAGGCTACTACTGAATAACTAGGCTACTACATTTAGTTTGTAGTATTTTGGTAAGACAGTTGTGTGTATTGCTGCATTCAAATAGGCTGTTTGTAACAGGTTAATTACCTTATCTATCTTGTAGCCCATATTTATTAGCAAAACAGCCTTGCTTTAGTGTGAAAGGCGCTGTCCATTGTGCTCTTACAGCAGAGTGGCTACATATTACGCGTCAACCTACCGGTCACTTCAAAAGCACTCAAAGATCTCTGAGTCTCTGCATTTTAACATTGTATTTGTGGTATAGGTGATGTAAGCAGAATTCAATATCATTCCAATGCAAGAACCCCCCAAAATGTTGACCCATTGCCAATTTCACTGCCCCCTTAGTCACTTTATCCTGGCGCCGGGTGTGACTTCCACTCCATGGAGCAGCACACCCACGCTGGCGGGACAGACCTGCAGGTAGACCGCCAGCCAGGCACAGGGCATACTGATTGAACAGCCAAAGCCGGCATTGAGGTATGGCACCTTTTCATTGGCGGAGAGCAGCGCATGCTCCTCCTCTTTGCACAGGGGATGAGCACACAGGACACAGAGATATCCACAGGGCCTTTCAGGGCCAGCTGAAACAGCTGTCACAGTCGCGTGACGGCGGGGCGGGAAGGATGGACCTTAGGGGAGGGTGAGACACAGGGAGAGAGGGAGGGAATGAGAGATAGAGAGAGGGAAAAGGGTAAGAGAGTAACTTCCTCTTTTATGATTGTCTTTATTTGGTTTCAATAGCTATTGATTTGAGTTCATTTTGAGTTCAAATTAATTTCATGTGAATATCCTGGAAAATACACTCTGGCTAGGAGTCCTGACAATCCTGTGACTACACTGAATGGTTCTAATAAACACCTCTAATACAGAACCTAGAGTAAATCAACCCTGGTCCTGGAGAGCCGTGGTGTGTGCAGGTTTTGTCCCAAACCAACACTACACACCTGATTCAAATAATCAACTAATCATCAAGACCTTGCTTAGCTTACTCTGGTGTGTTAGTGCTAGGCTAGGACAGAACCCTGGACATGCTGCAACCAGGGTTGGGGCATTGTCTTGCGTCAGATAGTGTGTCGAACCGAGTGATGAACATCGCATAGGAGTGAACACCAGCTGAACTTAAGACAATGGGGTTGGGGTCAATTCCATTTAGATTCAGTCACTTCAGGAAGTAAACTGAAATTCCAATTCCATTGTGTTTTAGTGCTTTTCTCAGACAAAAAATTAATTGGAACTTCCGTTTACTTCCTAAATTGGCTGATTTGAAATGCAATTGACTGCAATCCTCTGACAGTGTTGTCTTACCAGGATATCAATGCTAAAGAGTCTTACCTCTTGTCTCTCTGTCTCCTCTGAGGCTGAGTTGCAGTTAGTCACCTAGTCAGTCACAAAGTCAGTCAAACAGACAGTCGGTTAGTCAGTCTGTCAGCCTTGCATGGGTTACAGTCCTGAATTTTGTTACGACATTTACCAGGGCAGTGATAAATATAGCTAGGTTGCATTCTGGTCTGCAGGGTGAAGAGGGTCTCTCTCTGGAGCAGTGGAGTCAGGTTACACAGTGAGACAGACAGAATGAAAGCACAAAACACTGCAGAGATTTCATTGGTGTTTTAATTATGGCATTATAGATCCAACATGGATGTCATGTTGTCAATCAGTTCATTGTGTCTGTAATGGTCAGGTGAAAACTGTCATGGTGGAAGGCAGGCAAGCCTTCGTGGGATGGACAGTTGTCTGACATATTGCTTACACCCATCTAGTTGCTTTCAGCTCTCCAAGGGGCCATCAAGACTTGTCTGATGGGTAGGGCTAGACTATACTCAGAGGCAGTGGCGGCTGGTGGGAGGAGCTATAGGAGGATGGGCTCATTGTAATGGCAATATAATTGAAAGGAGTCAAACATGTTGCTTCCATATGTTTGATGTGTTTGATACCCTTCTATTTATTCCATTCCAGCCATTACAATGAGCCCGTCCTCCTATAGCTCCTCCCACCAGCCTCCGCTGCTTAGAGGATATGTCTCAGAGTGGGAGGTAAGAGTTGGTATCCAACTGGATCAATCATAGCTTTACTTTTGCACACATTTTTTTGTAAACAGCCACTAGAGGATACTGTGTTGTAATATGGAGGAGTGTTACTCACATAGACTTAAGTATACTCACTGGAGTACAAGTATACTCACTGGAGGTATACTCGCTGGCTGTTTGCAGCCTGGAGCAGCTGGACCACATGGCCAGCCCCTCTTCTTGAGTGCTCCTCTCGCTGCGTGTGGTTCATCTGTATCTTCCGCCTGTGGTTTGTCTTGCTTGTGTTTCGTTAGTGTTACACTACGACTCCGTGTGCATCCTTTAATATATTGGTGGCTCTTACTGCCACAAACTGTATTTACCTTACACAACTTTGCCGACTGGCTTGTTCTGTGTGTGTTGTGAATTGCTTAACATGCTGTCACGTTAAAGCAATTCACATGAATCAAATCCATAACAAATCCATTACCTGTTTGCTGTTTTTTGTCTGCCTGTTTTTCAGAATTATTGGGTAAGTTATCCATCACCGAGTTCCTATTCCTCCAAGCGGGTCACGACATAAGCTTTCCCAGGGCATTGGACCCCTGCTAAGTGGCCTTGCTGGCTTGGCTGAGTTTATGGCTTCCCTTTGTGACAGGTGTGATGGTGACATCCCCTTGGAGATCCGCATACCTCCGTGTATGCACTGCCTGGGTTTGAGCCATGCGGAGAGGGCGGTGGAGCGCCCTACTGTGGATGCCTGTTTTGTGTGGTGTTCTCAGAACGCCTGCACCTGGCGAGATTGGAGGCCAAGCGCGAGTGGGTCGGCCAGGCACAGGCTGTTATTCCCTCTACTGGGCCCAGTACCCCTCCCAGGAAGTGTGGCCGGAGTCACTGCAGGAAGAGCCCATCTGCTGCCAGTCTTGGACGAGGGCACGATTCGGACCGCTGGGACCACCTTGAATGGAAGGTGCATGCCCTGCTTCAGGAGGTTGATAGCTTCGATGGCGACGACAGCTGTTACCTGTTGGGCAGTGATAGGCTGTTCCTGATGGACAATGCTGGCACTGTTCACCACCATGAGCGGAGCTACCAGGCCATCAGAAGCCCGAGGGGTGGCTTCATCAGCCCCCAGCAGCTCGATAGGCTATGAGGGGTCTACACACTCGGGTAGCCACTATACGGGACATCAAACTGGTGGACAGCGATGACTCTTCTCTGCTGAATTCTGCCAGGCCTTGCAGGAGAGCTGAGCCTCTGCCAGGGGGTGCTTCGGACTCACAGACTGGACCATGGTGTAATCTGGCAGGCGCAGAGTCACTCAGCCTCTGGGAGTACCTGACCATGGACACCATGATAGCTGCCATGGTCCTCTCGGCCTCCTTACCAATGCGGCCATGCTGCTGCAGGCCTACGTGTAGACTCTGTTGCCCCGGCTGCAGGGGGGTACAGAGGAGCTCTTCTGGGAAACGACGGAGGTGTCTCGCCTGCTTTTCCTGCTCCAGAGGGATGTGGCCCACTCCAATGGACGGGCCACGGCGCAGGTGGTTACCTCCCTGCGCCATCTCGGGCTGGCCCAATCCCGTCTGCCAGCTGCACTCCAGAGCACATTTTCCACTCTCCCCATCACCCCAGGCTGACCTTTGGCACCTTTGGTTAATGACATTCTGGAGCAGACTGATAAGGTTCTTAGGGACCGGTAGACCCTGAGACGGTTCATGCCTCCTCCTCAGGCCCCGGGTCCAAGACAGGCGGACTGTTGCCATCCTCATCACCTCGTGCTGAGGAAAGACAGTGGGGAGTGGCACAGCGTGCGGTGGAACAACAACCTGTCAACTGTCACCGCCATAGGGACGTGCCAGGGGGACCCAGGCGCTCGGGCACCAGAGGAACGGCCCCGGCAGATTAATTACTTAAAAATCATACAATGTGATTTTCTGGATTTTTGTTTTAGATTCCTTCTCTCACAGTTGAAGTGTACCTATGATAAAAATTACAGACCTCTACATGCTTTGTAAGTAGGAAAACCTACAAAATCGGCAGTGTATCAAATACTTGTTCTCCCCACTGTATATGGATCACTCCAATCCTCTACGGTGCTAGAGGCACCTAAAAAATGATGTAGAGAGCGTGTGTCACGGCCATAGGATCTTTATATAGGGGTGGACTCCAGCCGTGACACATGTGTACACGGGAGTAAATCTGTAAATCCTCACCTCGGATGTATCCCTCCGCCACAGACTACCAATATATTGGAGTGATCCAAATAGCTCACATAACCATGGTTACATACGTAACCTTCGATCCTTCCTTAAGCCTTATTCCCCACCCAGTTGACTACTTTAAAATGGTGGACGTCCTCAATGGCAATGTCCATGCAAAAACAGGTTATTTCCAAGTAGGGATCTCTATCGCTATGGTTCCTCACAAGTTTCTCCCTATCACTCAGTCGCACTGGTTGGTTGAATAACTGAGTTCTCAACTGACCCAGAGTCAGCCCTTGTCTGGTAACCAGAGCATGTTTTTGAACAGGCTGTGTAGCATTTCTCAGTCAGCATATTGGCCTATTTATAGCACTAACACATGATCTTCAGAAGGGACAGACACCATGCAGTAGTACTGTAGCGGCACAAGGGAAATGGTTTACTTCAGGTAATGTTGAGACTATGGACTATAAGACAGTTGTGTAACAATTGTTTGTATGGTTTGAAAGCTTTAAACTTTTTAGGTTTACATTATAATATAAGGTTAATTATAAAGTAAAGGTTGCATTCAACATGTCTTTCTGTTTAAAGGGATTTCAGTTGAACAATGTTGAACTGAAGAATAAGAACATGGTATGTTTCATTTGATTTAAATTGAAGCTCACTTTATGGCACGTTAAAGTAAAAACCACAATACAACCAAAATGAACAGCATTTCTCAATGTTTTCATTGAATTGATTTAGTCATTATGTTTTTATGGGGAATGTGGACTATAGAGCTTCTGTGAAAGGGTTGATGCTGTTTCCCTGTAAAAAAAAATAGTTAACCATGTCTAGCCCACAAGACTTTAGATGCGTGTTTACAATTCATGTCTAGTGTACAAGTGGAGACTATGCCATCCCATGACATTAATATGTGAGAGGTGAAGTAGTTTTGACTGTGTTCTCTTCCTCTCACACTTTCTATCATTCTCTCTCTCTTTCCATCCCTCTTCCATCAGAGACGTCATTCCCTTTTCTCTCGTTCCCCCCGTCCTGCCGGTCATCGCCACTGTGACAGCTGCTACAGCCGGCGGTGTAAGGCCCCCGTGGAGATCTCCGTGTCTTGTGTGCTCATCCCCTGCCGCCTTTTGTGTGGAGCCCTGTTCCACATGTGCAAAGAGGAGGAGCATGCGCTCCTCTGCCCCAATGAGAAGGTGCCATGCCTCAACGCCGCCTTCGGCTGTCCAATCATCATGCCCCGTTCCTGGCAGGCGGGCCACCTGCAGGTCTGTCCCGCCAGTGTGGTGTGTTGCTCAATGGAGTGGATCCGCTGGCCAGCCGATGAAGCCTACGCAAACACACACCCCGACATCCACGCACACACACACACCCTGCATGAGAACCTGCTGAAGGAGCAGAAGGCAGGAGAACAGTTGGACCTGGCCATGGCCCTGGATGATCAGAGACACCTGTACGCCCGTATGAAGATGAAGACTCTCTACCCAGAGATGATAGTGAAGGTGGAGGGAGAGGAAGAGGAGAAGAAAGAAGATAAGAAAAAGGAGAAGACAGAAGACTGGGCCACAGTGCGTCTATGTAATGGGGCCTCTACCCTCTGTACGGCTGCTGATGATGGGTGGAGTGAAGATAGGCCATATCATATCCTATCTGGTAACTAGATTTTCTGGACAAATCCAAAATGTTATTTTTACTTTATTTGAACTTTGTTATAAATGACAATAACTTGTTTTTCCTCATTATTACCCTCTCTCTCCACGCCAGGCGTTCCAGAAACAGCCGTGACAGACCTTTCAGACTTCTCTTTGGAGAAGGAGGAGGGAGATGTGGGTGTGGAGGAACCAGGGGGAGACATCAGCTCTGACAGATACAACAGGTATGAGAGGATGTTCAATATGGATAAAGGAGGCTGTAATGTGGACACCAAAAACAGCCGGGGCAGAGAAGGGAAGGAGTGGAACCATTGGATGGAGTTGGAGGAGCAGTCGTGCAGAGAGAAGAAGGAGAGAAGAGATGCAGAAGAGTTGATGGGCACTCTGCAAGCTCCAGGAGCTCCAGAGGGACCAAGGGGGACCGAGGCCAACCGTAATGCCACAGGGATTACAGGTATGGCCCCGTGGCAGGACGGGGTCCTGCAGCGCATGGCCAAGGAGGTCACCCCCCAGGAATTCAACATGTACCTGGTGCACCACGGACGCATGCTGCTCACCTTTGGCCAGATGGATGCCTGCACGCCACGGGAAAAAGACTTTGTCTACGGAAACATAGAGCCCATCCCTGTTCAGTCACTGTACTCCTTCAAGGTAAGGGTGGAAGGTAGAAGTGAGGCCTGCATTGACTTCACACACGATGTAAAAAATAAGGGAAAGCAGAAACTCGATGCAGTTCTGTTGATTTTTTTCTCTCAAAGGCATATGCATGTTCACGTACACACAGATACAAACACTTACATAGACAAATCTCTGTAAAGTAATGACATGTTACTGTATGTGTTATCAATCATTGTTCCCCTGCAGGTTCCTGTCAGCTACCGTGAGAAGCAGCGTAGTGTCCACTACTATGACGCATCAGCCCGTGCTGAGAGTACCTGGGCCTGTGTGGATACGTCTGACCTGGGGGCATTAAAGGAGTCCTGGTGGACAGACGAGGCTGACAGCACACTACTGGGATACGCAGAGAGAGAGGTCATGGGGCATCAGGTAAGTTATGTCTATCAGAAGAGCTCAGCAGGTTAAAATAAGTGCCAGTGCAAGGTGCAATGAAATGCTGAAGAAAAATAGAGCATACGTTTCACAGCTATCAGAACAGAAATACAATACGTACATCCACAACACATAAAGATATTATAGCGATGTTAACCCAACACTTGGCTACTTTATCAAGTGGTTTGGATCTGTTGGTGTAACAGCTAAGGTGTTGAGTTGACAAGCCAATGTCCCGGGTTCCATCCTCAGTTGCGAGTATCCCCTAATAAACAATTGGTGGAGATTTCTCGCTATATCTGCCCGGACAAGGTTCTTAGAGCTGTTCTTGAGTGAGCTGAGATGTCTTTCTCTCTGTCTTCCTGGTTCTAAGATCAGTGAGGAGCGTGGACAGGACGGGCTTTATGTGGACATGGGGATGCAGACCCACTCCTTCAAGACGGCACCGTTCGGACGAGACACGACGTTAGCAGACCTGACAAGGGACAGGCCTCTGAAGCTCCGCCTCCAGCTGCATGCGGACAGCACCTCCAGCCGACACAACAAGGCTAGCTCTGCCTTCACCTTCCTCTGTGGACACTCCTTCCAACGAAGGGAATTCCCCAAACACTTCAGGTATCCCAAAATCTTCAGCTACCCCAAACACTTCCAATGCAAAGAGGCACCCCAAACACTTCAGGTACCTGGGCCCCTGTGATGTCATGTCGCCTTGAGTAGTTGCCCTGGTATGGCTGTATAGCCTCCATTGTAATGTTTTCCACACATCTAAAATGAAACATTGTTATCATTATTCAGGAACGTGCACACAGACATTCAGACATGTGCTAGTGGCTGGTTTGAGCAGAGGTGTCCCCTGGCCTACCTGGGCTGCACCTACAGCCAGAGAAGGTTGGAGCCTTTCCAACAACCTGCCACGGTCACCTACAAGTAAGAACCATTCAACTAACTACTCACAACTCATGCTCTGATTGTGGAAGTACCAGTGTTTGTATATATTTCAGTATTTGTATTCACAGTCCTTCAGTACATCTGAATGTTTTCATTACCATACCCTAATCCTGAACTCTGACCCTTTACCTACAGCCAGGAACTGAGCATCTTCAACCTCCGACCCACCATCCCAGCTTCTCAAGGGGAGGGACCAGAGCCCCTTAAATCCTCCAAGTCGCAGTCTGCTCCAGAACCTGTCGGAACCGCCAGGAGGAGGCGGTCGAGGGGAAAAGGGGACTGCGATTCTCTGAGTGCTTTGCCATCCGAGGTGCTGTGCCACATGGCCAGCTTCCTGGACAGCCTGTCCCTGTCCCAACTGGCCCTTGTGTCCCGCCTCATGAGAGAGGTATGTTCCTCTCTGCTGCAGGACAGGGGGATGGTGTCCCTCCTCTGGGAAAAGAAGACCTACAAGTCTGGTGTGGCCAAATGGAAGGCCAAAACGGTAAGAGCAACGGAGTTTACAATGACAACAGTCTGTCGAGTAAGTTAAATACAGTGAAATGGAAACGTAACCCCCTTCTGTGACTTGTCACATTTCCCATGTTCTCCTCTCTCTCTCTCCCTGCCTACCCTCTCCTCTCTTTTCTTTCCTCTCCTCTCATCTTGTATCGCTCCCCAGGTGTGGGAGTTCAGTCATCTGTTCTCTACAGTAGATTTGTGGCGTTTTATAGACAACGTGCCGTCCATGTCGGAGCACCTGAAGGTTTGTCCCTACTACCAGACCTGGGTACCACCCCAGCCGGTGGCCCTGCCCAGCATGAGTCACCTACAGGGTGGAACACAGGAGCAGGACAACCAGCAGAGACAGAGCCTGGTTGCTCAGTTCATGGGCAACAGATAGCAGGGAAAAATAGTATTCTGATGATCCTACCTGACAGTCAGTGCTGGTTGGTGGCACTTGAAATCTGAGGATGTGCTGACAGTAATGGCTGGAATGGAATAAACAGAATGGTTTCCATGTGTTTGATACAATTCCATCAACTCCATTCAAGCCATTATTATGAGCCAGCCTCCCCTCACCTGCCTCCTCTGCTGACAGTCCACCCTTGAAGCATGAATAGAACAAATAGAACAAACTATGTGCCAGACATTTTCACCTACAGAGAATTCAGTTAAAAAGTGTGTGTTAATTACTAATGCCTTTATTACTAAAAGGTTACTTGCTATCTCACAGTTGGATTTACCAGAATCTCGAAGCAGCTCGAAGAACCAATCACACACGTCTGTAGGAGACAGACAGGTCGAGTGACTACCTCCCCTCATACTAAAGAGCCATTTGCTTAATCTCTGATCATTCTCGAGCATGCCAAACTTCCTCACACTCTTGAAAGTAGGGGAATGTGGTGAGATATCCCACTCATAATATCAGAGAACATGGGTAACACAAGTAACCTTAAGTTATTTTTCAATAATTTGTTTCAATATCTCACAATCTCCAAGGTGAGACAATTGTATTGCCGTTGACCTTATGCATAAAGGCAGGGTTGGATAAGAAGGTAACCTGGGAAAACTGTAGGCACAAATGGTGAACTGGCAGTGCATCTAGTTCACTCACTCACTTTGCCAACATAAGGGCACCAGTGAAGCAGTCTTAAAGGGGGCTTATTTTGACCACAAGTTCTCAATGGGATTAAAGTCCAGGGAGTTCCCTGGCCCTGGCCCCAAAATATCAATGTTTTGTTCCCAGAAAAACTTAGTTATCACTTTTGCCTTATGTCAAGGTGCTCCATCATGCTGGAAAAGGCATTGTTTGTCACCAAACTGTTCCTGGGTGGTTGGGAGAAGTTGCTCTTGAAGGATGTGTTGGTACCATTCTTTATTCATGGCTGTGTTCTTAGGCAAAATTGTGAGTGGGCCTACTCCTTTGGCTGAGAAGCAACCCCACACATGAATGGCCTCAGGTGCTTTACTGTTGTCATGACACAGGACTGATGGTAGTGTTCACCTTGCCTTCTCCGGACAAGCTTTTGTCCGGATGCCCCAAACAATCGGAAAGGGGATTCATCAGCTTCTTTGCTGCCCTTCTTGACACCAGGCCATCCTCCAAAAGTCTTTGCCTCACTGTGCATGCAAATGCAATCACACCTGCCTGCTGCCATTCCTGAGCAAGCACTGTACTGGTGGTGCCCCGATCCCGCAGCTGAATCACCTTTAGGAGACAGTCCGGGAGCTGGACTTTCTTGGGTGCCCTGAAGCCTTCTTCACAACAATTGAACCGCTCTTCTTGAAGCTCTTGATGATCCGATAAATGGTTGATTTAGGCAGCAATATCCTTGCCTGTGAAGCCCTTTTTTTGCAAAGCAAACCATGATTGACTAGAAGAGGAAGAACAATGATCCAAGCACCACCCTCCTTTTGAAGCTTCCAGTCTGTTATTTGAACTCAATTAACGAGAGAATCACTGCGATGATGTCAGCTGGTCCTTTTGTGGCAGGGCTGAAATACAGTGGAAATGTTTTTGGGGGATTCAGTTCATTTGCATGGCAAAGGGGGACTTTGCAATTAATTGCAATTCATCTGATCACTCTTCATAACATTCTGGAGTATATGCAAATTGCCATCTATCAAACTGAGGCAGCAGACTTTGTGAAAATTAATATTTTTGTCATTCTCAAAACTTTTGACTGTAGATATTGTCATTGTTCGATAGAGCAATTAGATGTCTTTCAGCGATGTTCCTACTGGCGCATTCATTGCTAAATATACAAGCAAATACATTTTTTCCAGTCTCTGAAAGACTACAACTTGCATTGGGCGGTGCATCGTGCTGTAGCCCCCGTCCCTCCCCTTAGGCGGGCTGTTTTGAAAAAGAGATGGACACTCACAACAATCCTTAGGGCAAAACTGAAAGAACTGACCAGATACAATCAATAACATTTCAATTAAACTTATTTATATAGCCCTTTTTACATCAGCCGATGTCACTAAGTGCAATACAGAAACCCTAAAACCACAAACAGCAAGCAATGCAGATGTAGAAGTACAGTGGCTCATAACAAGTTAGTAGGCACAAGTCTAACTAGCTAGCCAGCCTTACATTTAATCCCACTAAAAATTCCCTGTCTTAGGTCAGTTAGGATCACCACTTTTTTTCAAGAATGTAAAATGTCAGTGGGTCAGAAGTTTACATACACTCAATTAGTATTTGGTAGCATTGCCTTGAAATTGTTTAACTTAGGTCAAATGTTTCGGGTAGCCTTCCACAAGCTTCCCACAATAAGTTGGGTGAATTTTGGCCAATTCCTCCTGACAGAGCTTGTGTAGGCCTCCTTGCTAGCACATGCTTTTTCAATTCAGCCCACACATTTTCTATAGGGTTGAGCTCAGGGCTTTGTGATGGCCACTCCAATACCTTGACTTCGTTGTCCTTAAGCCATTTTGCCACAACTTTGGAAGTATGCTTAGGGTCATTGTCCATTTGGAAGACCCATTTGCGACCAAGCTTTAACTTCCTGACTGATGTCTTGAGATGTTGCTTCAATAAATCCACATAATATTCCTACCTCATGATGCCATCTATTTTGTGAAGTCCCTCCTGCAGCAAAGCACCCCCACAATATGATGCTGCTATCCCCGTGCTTCACGGTTGGGATGGTGTTCTTCAGCTTGCAAGCTTGCAAGCTTCCAAACATAACGATGGTCATTGTCCAAACAGTTCTATTTTTGTTTCATCAGACCAGAGGACATTTCTCCAAAAAGTACGATCTTTGTCCCCATGTGCAGTTGAAAACCGTAGTCTGGCTTTTTATGGCGGGTTTGAAGCAGTGGCTTCTTCCTTGCTGAGTAGCCTTTCAGGTTATGTCAACATAGGACTCGTTTTACTGTGGATATAGATACTTCTGTACCTGTTTCCTCCAGCAACTTCACAAGGTCCTTTGCTGTTGTTCTGGGATTGATTTTCACTTTTCGCACCAAAGTACATTCATCTCTAGGAGACAGAATGCATCTCTTTCCTGAGCGGTATGACGGCTGCGTGGTCCCATGTTGTTTCTACTTGCGTACTATTGTTTGTACAGATGAAGGTGGTACCTTCAGGCTTTTGGAAATTTCTCCCAAGGATGAACCAGACTTGTGGAGGTCTACAAGGTCTTGGCTGATTTCTTCTGATTTTCCTATGATGTCAAGCAGAGGCACTGAGTTTTAAGGTAGGCCTTGAAATACATCCACAATACACCTCCAATTGACTCAAATTATGTTAATTAGCCTATCAAAAGCTTCTAAAGCCATGACATCATTTTATGGAATTTTCCAAACTGTTTAAAGGTCAACTTAGTGTATGTAAACTTCTGACCCACTGGAATTGTGATACTGTGAATTATAAGTGAAATAATCTGTCTGTAAACAATTGTTGGAAGAATTACTTGTGTCATGTACAGAGTAGATGTCCTAACCGACTTGCCAAAACTATAGTTTGTTAACAAGATATTTGTGGAGTGGTTGAAAATGAGTTGTAATGACTCCAACCTAAGTGTATGTAAACTTCCGACTTCAACTGTACATATTCATCATTGCTACCAACACACAAACAGAGAATGAGTAAGCTATATCCCCTCCAAAAATATATGCAGACAAGGGTGAAATAGATCGCTATTTGGTAACATTAGCTAGCTTACATTAGGTAACGTCAGTCAAAGATAGACCGAACAATCTGTCAAGTGTCAGTTGTGCAGAGGTGAGGACGGAGTCAGGCGCAGGACACAGAACTGAGTAAAATAATGTACTTTACTCTGAAAAATATATCAGCCAAATAAATCCACACAGGGATAACAAACCCTAACACAAAAGAAAAGACTAACACAAGACTAGGAACAATCATGCACAAAACAAAAATGAGAACCAGAGGGTTAAATAGGGAAATAATAATAACGTAATGGGATCCAGGTGTGTACAATCAAGACATAACAAATGGAACTTCGACGGAAGTCGTGACAGTACCCCCCCCCCCCTTGACGTGCGGCTCCAGCTGCGAGCTGACACCGGCCTCGGAGACGACCCGGAAGGATGAGGCGCAGGCAGATCTGGGTGGAGATGGTGAAATTCCTGGAGTAAGGAAGGGTCCAGTATGTCCTCCACCGGCACCCAGCATCTCTCCTCCAGACCGTACCCTTCCCACTCCACGAGGTACTGAAGGTCCCTCGCCCCACGCCTAGAGTCCATGATGGCTCGCACAGTATACGCCGGGGCCCCCTCGATGTCCAGAGGTGGCGGAGGAACCTCCTGCACCTCAGACTGCTGGAGCGGACCAGCCACCACCGGCCTGAGGAGAGACACATGGAACAAGGGGTTAATAAGATAATCAAGGGGGAGCTGTAACCTATAACATACCTTGTTCAGTCTCCTCAGGACTTTAACTGGCCCCACAAACTGCGGACCCAGCTACCGGCAGGGCAGGCGAAGGGGCAGGTTTCGGCTCGAAAGCCAGACCCGGTCTCCCGGTGCATACACCGGGGCCTCACTGCGGTGGCGGTCGGCGCTCGCCTTCTGTCGCCTGATTGCCTGTTGCAGGCGTACATGGGCAGTGTCCCAGGTTTCTGCCGAGTCCCGAAACCACTCATCCACCACAGGTGCCTCGATCTGGTTCTGATGCCACGGTGCCAGAACCGGCTGATAACCTAGCACACACTGAAACTGAGACAGGTAAGTGGAGGAGGGATCCGGATGAGCCAACACAGGAGCCGAGGTAAACAAAGCCTTCAGGTGACCAAAAGCCCTGTCCGCCCCAGCTGACCACTGCAGTCGCACCGGTCCCCCCTTCAGCAGTGAGGTAATGGGAGCCGCTACCTGACCAAAGCCCCGGATAAACCTTGGTAGTAAATAGTGGCAATTGAGTTGCCACCAATGTAACGGAGACAAAACCTTAATTTTGCTGGAGTATTTAAACACATCCTCCTAAGATGTTTTGAAACATTTAATGGTGTGTTGAAACACCACTTAATCAAGTGTTGTGCAACACCTTGCCAGGGACTGAGAGCACTACTGGAAATGGTTGAAAATAGTGTTTTGTTGTTGAAGAGTTCTGTTCAGTGCAGAATTAGATATCTTCTTCTGCAGCATTTGAATGTTTAACATTGATTTATGCATCTGATCATTTGCCAGTTGAACCCATTTTGTCAGGCATTGTTGAGCAGTGTTCAATCCACCAGCAGTAACTAGCGGTTTTACAGCAAACATTGCAGGATAGTGTATTTGTCTCTAACATTAAAAGTTGGAAATGTGAGAATGGGTCATCTCATCATTGAATGTTATTTTTCCTGTAGGTTTTTATGTTCGTTCATCATGATCCATTGTTCATCATGATCCATTACACCCCATGGCACAACAACAAGCTGAATAAAACTCAAACAAAAGTATACTTTTCTTTCTTCAACCGTGCATACCTTGTGTATAATAATCATAAAGTCAAAATGTTGAAATACCCACAATCCTCTTAAAACAGGGTCATGTAGCAAGATAGGAAGTGCAAGGAGTTCAATCATTCAATTTTCTGTCTTTGGTCATCTTCATAAATGAGACTTACACTTTGAGCAACATGTTAAGTTGGATTTATTCTTAAATTTGTAGGTAAAATTAAAATAACAAATCTTAATAAATAACTTGCATTCATTTTTAAGTATATGTTGTAAAATAGTAAATAATGACAACTTCTCAGAAAAAAGGAGGGAAACCAGGTTGTCTACTATCGAAATGTTAGCTATTAAAATGATTTCCAACAATAATATCAAGGGGCAAAAAAATCCAGGGCTTAAAAACAAAAGGTGTCATTGTACGCTGATGACTCATGTTTCCTTTTAAATCTGTAATAAGGATCCCCTGCACAGCCTCATGGAGGATCTAGATCATTTGTCCAACCTCTCTGAATTACAACCAAACTATGATAAGTGTACCATATTATGTATTGGTTCACAAAAATATATAACTTTTACATTACCGTGTAGTTTACCAATAATATGGTCTGACGGTGGACATACACGGTATTCATATCCCAAAAGAAAGCAAAGATCTCACTACAATACATGTTAACAGAAAGTTAGCAAAAATAGATACGATGCCATGGAAAATAGCTGTCTGTGAAAAAATCCCCGTGATTATTTATTTAGTCATATCCCAATGACCCTGCCTACACCGGATGACTTGTCTAAGAAAACATTTTTTTTTTAATCCCACTTTATTTGCAACTGCAAGTCAGGAAAAATTAAATGGGCCTATTAATATAATTCATATGAATTCTGAGGGCTGAAATGATTAAATATTAAAAATATGAACCTCTCACTAAAGTTGTACATAAATCTGAACTGGTTTTCCAGAAGATTAGTAAGAATGGCTCACTTTGTGTTAAAAAATGTCCCTTTCCCTTTATTCAGATTACAATCTCTCACTTTCGGTTATTTGAAAATAAAACCTCCAGAATATCGCAATTTTTAAAACAAGCCATAGAAAGCTGGTTGCAATTTCAATTTAATCCACCAGAAAATACAGAACAAATATTATGGTTAAACTAAAAAAAAGAAAATGGTATCATATTTGTTAATGATATAATAAAGAGGACAGTTGGAGTTGTCACATATGCAGCAAAAAAAATATATATATGGAAATGTCTGCTCTATCAAAAATTATCACCAACTGATTGCAGCATTACCGCAAAAATGAAAGAAGCATGGAAGACGGTAAGGAACTTGTCTGTCGGCCCTACATACAACCATCCTAGCTCTACAGATTTTGCTGTGAAGAGACAATCATTTGGTCACTTGTTTTGATACTTTTTTTTGATCGCAGGTTCAGGAAAGGCTAAAGAATTGTAAACATTTACTTGGAGCTAACTCTGCAAATAGCACTGCTGGGGGACCTGAAGAGCCATAATCAATTGAACAACAAAATAATACTAATCTAAAAATGTTTATCTTTAATTTACAATCTGTAGGAACTATGAGAATAGAAGGGTTCGGAGCTTTTGTGAAACATTACAGCACAGTTGAAAAACATGTATTCAATAAGAAAAATAGACATATATATATATATATATACATTTTTTTTTTACAATTTCAAATCACCCCAGATTTATTTTACAGTGTGGCTGAGTGTAAAATTCCAATACAATTCAGATTAAATGTACCATTTTATTCAATCAAATGTATTTATAAAGCCCCTTTACGTCAGCAGATGTCACAAAGTGCTTATACAGGAACCCAGCCTAAAACAGCAAGCAATGCAGATGTAGAAGCATCTGGAGAGGAAAAAGGCTCTGAGGGGTGGCCATTCCTCTTCTGGTTGTGCGGGTGGAGATTATAAGAGTACATGGCCATTAAGGCCAGATTGTTCTTCAAGCGGTTCAAACATTCATAAACCAGCAGGGTCAAATAATAATCAGTGGTTGTAGAGGGTGCAACAGGTCAGCACCTTTAGGAGTTAATGTCAGTTACAAGACTGCAGGGGCTGTAGAGAAAGCGAAGGAGGGAGTAAGAGAGAGAAAGAGGGAGAGTCGAAAACAGCAAGTCCGGGACAAGGTAGCACGTCCAGTGAACATGTCAGGGTTCCATAGCCGCAGACAAAACAGCAGAAAATGGATGAGTAGCATGACCAAGTGGACTGGGGACAGCCAGGAGTCATCAGGCTAGGTGGTTCTGAAGTATGATCCTAGGGCTCAGATCCTCCGGGAGGGGAGAGAGATCAAGAGAGAGAGTGAGTTGGGAGAAAGAGAGGGAGCATACTGAAGTTTACACAGGACACCAGATTAGACGGGATCATTTCACCAGATAGAACAGACTGACTCCTGGCCCCCGGAATGAGTGTTGTAAAAAGTACTCAATTATCATACTTGAGTAAAAGTAAAGATATCTTAATTGTAAAACCTGTAAAAACAGTAAAAACTGCCTTGCACATAGACTATTGCAGCATAGATGCTGGAGGCTGAGACAGGGGGGATCCAGGGATACTGTGGGGACACCAACTTACTACCCTGAGACAAGGCTGAGTATGGCCCACAAAGATCTCATCCACCGCACTAGCCCGAGGGGGCGCAAAACCGGACAGGAAGATCGCATCAGTGACTCAACCCACTCAAGTCGAGTACAGCGAAAAAATCCTGGCACGACATCACACACCCCTCCTAATGACAGCATGGAAGAGCATTAGTAAGCCAGTTACTCACCCCCCCTAATACGGTCAAAGGCAGATAATCTCAGTGGCGAGACTGCAGCCGACCAGGCAGAGACAGCAAGGGAGGCTCGTCACTCCAGTGACTTACCAAACACTTGCCAACTCTCGGCTGATAGAAACCATAATATGAATTAGCTAATAGAAATTACTATTTAGAATTCATCACATCAAGGGTGAGCTCACCAGTGATTGAAATAATTGAGTAAAACACTTTCTAAAAGTCTAAAGTAATCCCATTGTGGGTAGAGTTTTTGCTATTCTCCACCTTTCCCTGAGTCAACCACAGATCAGAGGGTTATTCCTGGTGCCGGATTTGTGATTTAGCAAGATCTGTCAAACCAGACCGTGTGCAAACTCAGAATTTCTGGCTCCAGAAAGAGAGATTGAAAGAGAGCCTGATTAGAAACCATAGTAATGAATGCTCTGAAGCAAACCTGCCACTAACTTGATCTTAGCCTGTCCTGGTGAATAAATAGTGGACTTCTCCGCCAATCAGATCCTTGTTTGTCACTATGGCCTGTCCATTCTTGGAAAGTCCACTTGACATTGGAGCCTGTATTGTTCACAGTGCTTTACAAAGGGAACACATTATTGGACCTCGAGTACATCCTTTAGATCATTAAGAAGTATTTATTTTTGAACGTCATCGTTTTTCCACACAATCAATCATATACCTGGTACATTTACTCAACCTATATAAAGCAAATAGTTTTGACTGCTACACAAACATCGTGTATTGCTTAGATTTTGTACAACTGGAAGTTTCCTGCACTTCGTGGGCGATGTTGAACAATTTGGCAAGGCAATTGTGTTTTAGAGCTGTACGAAGAGTCACCCTCGCGCTGAAGATATTTTTTGAATGTCTTTGTTACATTCCCTGGCCATCAATCTGTCCATATAATCAAGGAGGACTTTTACACAATTGCAGGTAACCTACAGTAGTCTAGTCAGTTGACTGTCAGCGATGCTTTGCTAATTTCAATGTAAATGAATAAACCTAGTCAACATGATAAAATGACTGCCTAATTCATCCCACAGATTCTCTAAACATCATTGGTACTAAAGCTGGGATACATGTCCCCATTCAAAGACCATCTGGACATAATGAAGGAGACTGAATAGAAAATCTTTTCACAGCATAAACGTACAGGTATCTATTGACTTCTGTAACTTACACTTTCACCAAGCCAAGTCATTTTCAGAAACAGACATTAAACTCAATGATCTTCCTTACTTCTTTTGTCAGATGATCTGTGGCTCCCTGAATCTCCTCACTAATAATGTGGAACCCAAGTGGTCTGGCTCTGTACACGATTCCCACATTTTCTGAGAATCTACCCTGTACCAGGGATTTCCGCAAGGTACGGTGCCTTCGGAAAGTATTCAGACCCCTTGACCTTTTCCACATTTTGTTACATTACACCCTTATTCTAAAATGGATTAAACAAAACAAACATCCCCAGCAATGTACACACAATACACCACAATGACGAAGCAAAAACTGTTTTTTGGACATTTTTGCGAATGTATTATTAAATATAATGTGAGCGTACCAAGTAATTAGGCGTCACTCTAAAGCGGGAAGGTGGAATAAACGAGTCAGGAGTAGGTTTTTCTGATTGAACACGGTTCTCTATTGAGGGTATTTTGTCAACAAAAACATTAACATAATCAATGAAAAATTTTCCAAGGAAAAAACACACATCTTCTTCTCCAGATGAAACAAGAACACAATAGGATAATCTTTAAACTACAACAAACATAAATCACGGGTTTGTCACCGTCTTCGTGGTTGTTTCAGCACAGCTTCTCTCTCTCGGTGGCTATCTTCCAGAGATAGTTTCCTCTTTCTCTGCTGGTTCCATTCTCTCTTTTATAGGGGAAGGAGAGTATCTCATTAGTACCGTCAGCTGTGCTTAATTGACTCTGGTTACCTTGTCTCCCATGCTTTGTTGGGCTACTATCCATGAGCCCAGCCTGCCCTCTAGTGGTCCTTCCACATACCTTCCCCCCCAGGACCGAACCGGAGGGTCGGGCGCCAGACGCACCGTCTTGGTCGCGTCGGGACAGCGCGTCTGCATTCCCGTTCCTCGATCCGGCCCTGTGGATGACATGGAAAGAGAACGGTTGTAAAGACAAAAACCATCTGGCTATTCTGTTGTTATTGTTTCTCTTACCAGCCATCCACGTGAGGGGCGCATGGTCAGTAACTAATGCAAACCTCCGACCCAGTAGGTAGTACCGGAGATAATCGAGGGCCCACTTGATGGCTAAGGCCTCTTTCTCTACGGTCGCATACCTCTGTTCCCGATCGCTGAGTTTCCTACTAATGAAGAGAATCGGCTTCTCTGCTTCACCTTCACCCTGAGCTAGTACGGCCCCGAGCCCTGTATCCGAGGCGTCGACCTGCACAATGAACTCTTGTGAGAAGTCCGGAGCCTGTAGAACGGGATCAGAACACAGGCCATCTTTTAACAATTGAAAGGCCTCTTCAGCCTCGTCTTTCCACTCTACCTGGTTTGGCAGGTTTTTCCTGATGAGGTTTGTGAGGGGGTTGGCAATGGTTGCATATCCCGGGATAAAACAGCGATAATATCCTGTTATCCCTAAGAAGGCCCGAACGTTTCGCTTGGTCCGGGGTCGAGGCCAGTCACGAATTGCCCTGGTCTTCTCTGCCTGCGGGCGTATTTTCCCATTCCCCACGGTATACCCCAGGTATTCCGCTTCGGACAGGCCCAGGCAGCATTTATTTGGATTGGCTGTCAACCCTGTGGCTTCCAAACTCACGAGCACCGCCCGTAATCGCAGGAGGTGACTATCCCAGTCCTCGCTATGGATGACCACATCGTCTATGTACGCCGCTGCATACTCTTGATGGGGCCGTAGAATGGCATCCATGAGGCGTTGGAAGGTTGCAGCGGCTCCGTGCAGTCCGAAGGGCATCCTCACATACTGGAAAAGCCCCTCTGGGGTGGCGAAGGCAGTCTTTGGGCGATCCTCCGGAGCCACCGGCACTTGCCAATATCCCTTCGTCAAATCCAGGGTAGTGATGAACTTGGCCTTTCTTAAGCGCTCCAAGAGTTCATCCACGCGGGGCATGGGGTACGCATCGAATGTAGACATGGCATTCACGCCCCTAAAGTCTTTGCAGAGTCTCATACTACCATCGGCTTTGGGGACCAGGACTATGGGACTGGACCACTCGCTCGTCGAGGGCTCGATCACGCCCATCCTCAACATCTCCCTCACCTCTTTCTTAGCGATGACTCGGCGAGCCTCAGGAATCCTGTAAGGGCGGATATGCACTTTCTTGCCGGGTTCAGTGTGGATATGGTGGAACAGGACATCTGTTTGTCCTGGGAATGGAGAGAATATTCGACCAAAGTTCATAATCAGCTTGTCTAGCTGTCTTGACTGCTCCGGTAGGAGAGTTTGGCCACGGCGCACCGGTGGTAGAGCCTCTTTTTTTCTTTGCCCTCCAGGGCCATCAAATCCACCTCCTCCTCTCGTCCATGGTATGTCTTCAGCAGGTTTATGTGATAGAGTTGGACCTTCTTCCTCCTGTCAGGTTGCTTGATGAGGTAATTGACCGGTGAGACCCTTTTCATTACCTCGTAGGGCCCCCTGAACTGCGCCAGCAAGCGATGTTCGGCCGTGTGGGCACAAGCACCATCACTTTCTCTCCCACGGTGAACTCACGGGGGGTCGCAGATTTATCATAGGCCCGGCCTTGGGTCCTTTGGGCCTTCTCCATATGCTCCTTGACTATGGGCCACACTGCTGACAGGCGGTCTCTCATCAGGGTAACGTGTTCTATTGTGGATCGAAAGGGGCATGGTTGGGTCTCCCAGGTCTCCTTGGCTAAGTTGAGGATTCCTCGACAGGGTCTGCCATAGAGCACTTCAAACGGAGAGAATCCAGTGGATGCCTGAGGTACTTCTCGTAGGACAAACATTAAGTGTGGGAGAAGCATGTCCCAGTTTTTCCCGTCTCGGGACACCACTCTTCTCAACATGCTTTTAATTGTTTTGTTCAAGCGTTCACACAACCCATCTGTTTGAGGGTGGAATATGCTTGTACGTATCTGTTGAACCTGATATAACCGACACAAGTCCTTCATCAACCGGGACATGAACGGGGTTCCTTGATCGGTTAAGATCGTCTTGGGAAGGCCCACACGAGAGAACATCAGGAATAACTCCTTGGCAATTCCCTTTGACGACATGTTACGCAGGGGTATGGCCTCCGGGAACTTGGTAGCATAATCTATAACCACTAGGATGTACTCGTGTCCTCTGGCGGATTTTGGGAGGGGTCCTACGAGGTCCATAGCTATGCGTTCAAAGGGAGTCTCTATGATGGGGAGAGGAATCAAAGGGTTACGTAGGTGTGGCCGTGGGGCTGTACGTTGACATTGATCACACGTCTTACAATACCTGGCCACATCTCGGGTGACACGGGGCCAATAGAATCTCTGCATGATTCTGTCAATAGTCTTGTCTCGTGCCAGGTGTCCTCCTAGGATGTGGGAATGGGCTAACTGTAGAACTGTATCCCTGTATGGTCTAGGCACCATTAGTAATTCCTGGTTTTCCCCCCTTTGTCGTACGACCCAGTATAAGAGACCCCGCCTGATTGCATAGTAAGGAAGAGGGGGCTCACCTGATCCGTCGACGTTCCTCCCGTCGATCACCTTCACCTTCCTCATGGCCTCCCTTAGGTCTGGGTCTCTATGCTGCGAGGTGCCGAACTGTCCCTTTAATTCCTGGGGCAGGTCAACCTCAGTAGAGGGATGTGGAGGTTGTTCCACATCCCCATCAGGGGAGACCGAGGAGAATCCCTTCCAGGTTCCCTCCTCGGATGGAGCTTCAAATATATCCCTTAGTGCCTGGTTGCTCCTTCCTTCCTGCATTGTGTATAACCCTTCACAGGTGTCTTCATCGGTGGTTTCCTGGAATATCTGTCGTAAACGTTGGGTCGCTATTTCTTCCTCTGCAGTAGAGGACGAGGACGCGGCTATGTCTCCTTGTAGTACTACTACCTCGGGCTTGGAGATTCTCTTCTTTCCTGTCCCCCTTCTTCCCGTGCATAACGTCATCTGCCGAAGCTCCTTATATAGGGGACAGTCTCTCCCGATCAATAATGGTACCTTCAGCTGGGGCACTTTCCCTGCCCTGACTGTACACCTTCCTTTTGGAGTGAGAATAGGCAGATTCACAGTGGGGTAATAGTGGGTGTCTCCATGGATACAGGATACGGCTACTTTGTCTGGTAGCAGTGTTGCAGAGGTCACCATCCGCTCCTCTACTAACGTAACCATACTTCCCGAGTCGAGAATAGCTACCACATCTTGTCCTTCAACTCGCACCGGAATCTCTGAGGCTGGGGCTATCTCTGCTAACCAACAGTGTTGATCCTGCCCCTCAAAACGGGATGTGTGGGGGTAGGCAGTGACGACTCCGTGACCATGGGCTCATCCTTGCTAGGACATTGTGGGGCATAATGGTTGGGAGACTGACACTTATAACACCGACCCGGCTGTGTGGTGGCTGACTTCTCCCACCTCCGGGGGGGGCTTGGACGTTTCGGTGGCGGGCGCGCCGGGGTGAGTCGTGGTACGGGATTGGAAGACTCCTTCCGTTCCTCCTTGTCACTTTTTAACAGCTCCCATGTAGACCGATATGTTTCCACCGCCTGGGCTATGTCGTCGGCTGACAACGGGTTGGCTTGCCCCACAACCCTTTTTAAGTCACTGGGTAATTCTCTCAATATCTTGTCCACTATGAGAGTCTCTATCACATGTCCTACTCCTTTTCCAGGTTCTAGCCACTGTTTCGTCAGTCGTATTAAGGCGAAGATCTGTGCACGGACGGGTTGATCAGCTGTATAGGTCCATTGATGGAACTTTACAGCCCTATCTCTGGCAGTCAGCTGGTACCGGGACAGGATCTCGGTTTTTAGTCGCCCATAGGCCGCAGCTTCGCGGGAATCCAGGTCAAAATAGGCTTCCTGAGCCACCCCGGTCAAAAGAGGAGCTAATGCGCTAGCCCATTCTGTGGGCGGCCACTCTTCCAAGGTGGCCGTCCTTTCGAAGGTCATGAGGAAGGCCTCAATATCATCCTCTTTGGAGAGACGAGGTAAGATGGCGTGAGCAGCCGCTCTTGGCCTAACTCTAGGTTCTTCTCGTCGACTCAGCTGTTGTTGCAGGAGTTCTATGGTTGTCTGCTGTGCCGTGATCAATTGTTGTAGTTGGGCGTTATCCATCGTTCTTGAATGGTTCCTCCGGGTCTTCTGGAAGAATATTAATTTACTCACTTATCCTTGTGTCACTCATCCACCTAATACCTGCATCCTCCACCAATGTGAGCGTACCAAGTAATTAGGCGTCACTCTAAAGCGGGAAGGTGGAATAAACGAGTCAGGAGTAGGTTTTTCTGATTGAACACGGTTCTCTATTGAGGGTATTTTGTCAACAAAAACATTAACATAATCAATGAAAAATCTTCCAAGGATAAAACACACATCTTCTTCTCCAGATGAAACAAGAACACAATAGGATAATCTTTAAACTACAACAGACATAAATCACGGGTTTGTCACCGTCTTCGTGGTTCTTTCAGCACAGCTTCTCTCTCTCGGTGGCCATCTTCCAGAGATAGTTTCCTCTTTCTCTGCTGGTTCCATTCTCTCTTTTATAGGGGAAGGAGAGTATCTCATTAGTACCGTCAGCTGTGCTTAATTGACTCTGGTTACCTTGTCTCCCATGCTTTGTTGGGCTACTATCCATGAGCCCAGCCTGCCCTCTAGTGGTCCTTCCACAATAAAAACATAAATACCTCATTTACATAATATTCAGACCCTTTGTTATGAGACTCAAAATTGAGCTCAGGTGCATCCAGTTTTCATTGAGATGTTTCTACAACTTGATTGGAGTCCACCTGTGGTAAATTCAATTGAAAAGGAAAACACACCTGTATATAAGGCCCCACGGTGCATGTCAGAGCAAAAAACAAGCCGTCAAGGTCGTCAAGAACACAGTTGCCTCCATCATTCTTCAGTGGAAGAAGTTTGGAACCACCAAGACTCTTCCTAGAACTGACCTAGAGCTGGCCGCCTGGCCAAACTGAGCAATCGGGGGAGAAGAGCCTTGGTCAGGGAGGTGACCAGGAACCAAATGGTCACTCTGACAGAGCTCTAAACTTCCTCTGTGGAGGTGTGAGAACCTTCCAGAAGGACAACCATCTCTGCAGCACTCCACCAATCAGGCCTTTAGGGTAGAGTGACCAGACGGAAGCCACTCCTCAGTAAAAGGCAAGCTAGTCCGCTTGGAGTTTGCCAAAAGACAATTAAGACTCTCAGACCATGAGAAACAACATTCTTTGGTCTGATGACACCAAGATTGAACTCTTTGGCCTGAATGCCAAGTGTCTGGAGAAAACCGGGCAGCATCCCTACAGTGAAGCATGGTGGTGGCAGCATCATGCTGTGGGGATGTTTTTCAGCGGCAGGGATTGGGAGACTAGTGAGGATGGAGGGATAGATCAATGGAGCAAAGTACAAAGAGATCCTTGATGAAAACCAGCTCCAGAACACTCAGGACCTCAGACTGGGGCGAAGGTTCACCCTAAGCACACTGCCAAGACAATACAGGATTGGCTTCGGGACAAGTCTCTGAACGTCCTTGAGTGGCCCAGCCAGATCCCGGACTTGAACCCGATGGAATATCTTTGGAGAGACCTGAAAATAGCGGTGCAGCGACGTTCCCCATCCAACCTGACAGAATTTGAAAGGACTTGCAGAGATGAATGGAAGAAACTTCCCAAATAAAGGTGTGCCAAGCCTGTAGTGTCATACCCAAGAAAACTTGAGGCTGTAATTGCTGCCAAAGGGGCTTCAACAAAGTACTGAGTAAAGGGTCTGAATACTTTTAAAAATGTGATATTTACGTTTTTATTAAATTTGCAAACATTTCTAAAGACCTGTTTTTATTTGGTCATTATTGAGTATTGTGTGTAGATTAATGAGGAAGAAAAGCCATTTAATACATTTTAGAATAAGGCTGTAACTTAACAAAATGTGGAAATTTAACTTGGCAAAATCACTGGAACTGGACATCTTTCATGCGGAAAATGGAGTTCAATATTCAAAAGGCACTCGCACGTCTTAGCACGTCTTTTTTTGCAGGCGCATGGTAACAATCGAACAAGATGAAGGAAAAAGGAAACCGCACACTGCTCTTGATAGTATCACTGATCTTTAATAATCTTACGTATCGGCCTCACGGCGTTCGTCAGAACTTTTGTGAGTTTTCTAAAATGCCAAAACTGTAGGAAATCTTTTGTATGCTAACAGCATTCTGTTCGGAGAGGGAGTAGGGAGGATGAGGTAGTGGAGAAGATGATGAGGGATTAGGGAAGTGGGTGAGATAGTCAATATAATTGCATAATGGAACTGTATTTGATTTGTGTTTGAATTGTATGTCCAATTACAAAAGACTTTGTTCAGTAATCATCTCACTGTTTCACACAGGAAGCGACGCAGGTCCTAATCCAGGCACTTGTCATCTCCCGTCTGGATTACTGCAACTCGCTGTTGGCTGGGCTCCCTGCCTGTGCCATTAAACCCCTACAACTCATCCAGAACGCCGCAGCCCGTCTAGTGTTCAACCTTCCCAAGTTCTCTCACGTCACCCCGCTCCTCCGCTCTCTCCACTGGCTTCCAGTTGAAGAACATTACTGTCAGAGTAAATGTGTGAAGTGACACGATTTCAATATGTAATTCTTCTGTAATTCTTCTGTAAGTCTTCACTTTAGAGAGCACTTTTATTGATGCTGGTGATATTATGTGTCAAGGCTATAGCTTGCAAGTTGTATAGCAGCCTATGTTACAATGCCAATGTAGCCAGGATGAATGATTTATTGAATTCATAATGCTTTTCAGGACAACGCCTCTTATTTACATTTACATTTAAGTAATTTAGCAGACGCTCTTATCCAGAGCGACTTACAAATTGGTGCATTCACCTTATGACATCCAGTGGAACAGCCACTTTACAATAGTGCATCTAAATATTTTAAGGGGGGTGAGAAGGATTACTTTATCCTATCCTAGGTATTCCTTAAAGAGGTGGGGTTTCAGGTGTCTCCGGAAGGTGGTGATTGACTCCGCTGTCCTGGCGTCGTGAGGGAGTTTGTTCCACCATTGGGGAGCCAGAGCAGCGAACAGTTTTGACTGGGCTGAGCGGGAACTGTACTTCCTCAGTGGTAGGGAGGCGAGCAGGCCAGAGGTGGATGAACGCAGTGCCCTTATTTGGGTGTAGGGCCTGATCAGAGCCTGGAGGTACTGAGGTGCCGTTCCCCTCACAGCTCCGTAGGCAAGCACCATGGTCTTGTAGCGGATGCGAGCTTCAACTGGAAGCCAGTGGAGAGAGCGGAGGAGCGGGGTGACGTGAGACAACTTGGGAAGGTTGAACACTAGACGGGCTGCGGCGTTCTGGATGAGTTGTAGGGGTTTAATGGCACAGGCAGGGAGCCCAGCCAACAGCGAGTTGCAGTAATCCAGACGGGAGATGACAAGTGCCTGGATTAGGACCTGCGCCGCTTCCTGTGTGAGGCAGGGTCATACTCTGCGGATGTTGTAGAGCATGAACCTACAGGAACGGGCCACCGCCTTGATGTTAGTTGAGAACGACAGGGTATTGTCCAGGATCACGCCAAGGTTCTTAGCGCTCTGGGAGGAGGACACAATGGAGTTGTCAACCGTGATGGCGAGATCATGGAACGGGCAGTCCTTCCCCGGGAGGAAGAGCAGCTCCGTCTTGCCGAAGTTCAGCTTGAGGTGGTGATCCGTCATCCACACTGATATGTCTGCCAGACATGCAGAGATGCGATTCGCCACCTGGTCATCAGAAGGGGGAAAGGAGAAGATTAATTGTGTGTCATCTGCATAGCAATGATAGGAGAGACCATGTGAGGTTATGACAGAGCCAAGTGACTTGGTGTATAGCGAGAATAGGAGAGGGCCTAGAACAGAGCCCTGGGGGACACCAGTGGTGAGAGCGCGTGGTGAGGAGACAGATTCTCGCCACGCCACCTGCTAGGAGCGACCTGTCAGGTAGGACGCAATCCAAGCGTGGGCCGCGCCGGAGATGCCCAACTCGGAGAGGGTGGAGAGGAGGATCTGATGGTTCACAGTATCGAAGGCAGCCGATAGGTCTAGAAGGATGAGAGCAGAGGAGAGAGAGTTAGCTTTAGCGGTGCGGAGCGCCTCCGTGATACAGAGAAGAGCAGTCTCAGTTGAATGACTAGTCTTGAAACCTGACTGATTTGGATCAAGAAGGTCATTCTGAGAGAGATAGCGGGAGAGCTGACCAAGGACGGCACGTTCAAGAGTTTTGGAGAGAAAAGAAAGAAGGGATACTGGTCTGTAGTTGTTGACATCGGAGGGATCGAGTGTAGGTTTTTTCAGAAGGGGTGCAACTCTCGCTCTCTTGAAGACGGAAGGGACGTAGCCAGCGGTCAGGGATAAGTTGATGAGCGAGGTGAGGTAAGGGAGAAGGTCTCCGGAAATGGTCTGGAGAAGAGAGGAGGGGATAGGGTCGAGCGGGCAGGTTGTTGGGCGGCCGGCCGTCACAAGACGCGAGATTTCATCTGGAGAGAGAGGGGAGAAAGAGGTCAGAGCACAGGGTAGGGCAGTGTGAGCAGAACCAGCGGTGTCGTTTGACTTAGCAAACGAGGATCGGATGTCATCGACCTTCTTTTCAAAATGGTTGATGAAGTCATCTGCAGAGAGGGAGGAGGGGGGGGGGGAGGAGGATTCAGGAGGGAGGAGAAGGTGGCAAAGAGCTTCCTAGAGTTAGAGGCAGATGCTTGGAATTTAGAGTGGTAGAAAGTGGCTTTAGCAGCAGAGACAGAGGAGGACAATGTAGAGAGGATGGAGTGAAAGGATGCTAGGTCCGCAGGGAGGCGAGTTTTCCTCCATTTCCGCTCGGCTGCCCGGAGCCCTGTTCTGTGAGCTCGCAATGAGTCGTCAAGCCACGGAGCGGGAGGGGAGGACCGAGCCGGCCTGGAAGATAGGGGACATAGAGAGTCAAAGGATGCAGAAAGGGAGGAGAGGAGGGTTGAGGAGGCAGAATCAGGAGATAGGTTGGAGAAGGTTTGAGCAGAGGGAAGAGATGATAGGATGGAAGAGGAGAGAGTAGCGGGGGAGAGAGAGCGAAGGTTGGGACGGCGCGATACCATCCAGTAGGGGCAGTGTGGGAAGTGTTGGATGAGAGCGAGAGGGAAAAGGATACAAGGTAGTGGTCGGAGACTTGGAGGGGAGTTGCAATGAGGTTAGTGGAAAAACAGCATCTAGTAAAGATGAGGTCGAGCGTATTGCCTGCCTTGTGAGTAGGGGGGAAGGTGAGAGGGTGAGGTCAAAAGAGGAGAGGAGTGGAAAGAAGGAGGCAGAGAGGAATGAGTCAAAGGTAGACGTGGGGAGGTTAAAGTCGCCCAAAACTGTGAGAGGTGAGCCGTCCTCAGGAAAGGAGCTTATCAAGGCATCAAGCTCATTGATGAACTCTCCGAGGGGACCTGGAGGGCGATAAATGATAAGGATGTTAAGCTTGAAAGGGCTGGTAACTGTGACAGCATGAAATTCAAAGGAGGCGATAGACAGATGGGTAAGGGGAGAAAGAGAGAATGACCACTTGGGAGAGATAAGGATCCCGATGCCACCACCCCGCTGACCAGAAGCTCTCGGGGTGTGCGAGAACACGTGGGCGGACGAAGAGAGAGCAGTAGGAGTAGCAGTGTTATCTGTGGTGATCCATGTTTCTGTCAGTGCCAAGAAGTCGAGGGACTGGAGGGAGGCATAGGCTGAGATGAACTCTGCCTTGTTGGCTGCAGATCGGCAGTTCCAGAGGCTACCGAAGACCTGGAACTCCACGTGGGTCGTGCGCGCTGGGACCACCAGATTAGGGTGGCAGCGGCCACGCGGTGTGGAGCGTTGGTATGGTCGGTGCAGAGAGAAGAGAACAGGGATAGACAGACACATAGTTGACAGGCTACAGAAGAGGCTACGCTAATGCAAGGAGATTGGAATGACAAGTGGACTACACGTCTCAAATGTTCAGAAAGTTAAGCTTACGTAGCAAGAATCTTATTGACTAAAATGATTCAAATGATACAGTACTGCTGAAGTAGGCTAGCTGGCAGTGGCTGCGTTGTTGACTTTGTAGGCTAGCTGGCAGTGGCTGCGTTGTTGACACTACTTCTTATATTTTTAGTTGTAACCCCATGGGAGCCAAAAGAACATGGCAACTAAATACCAAATATCATACAAACAGGCATCATACAAACAGGCAATGACTTAAATTAGTTGGGGATATTTCATATAAATCAGATGGCTCCTTTCCCTGTAGCCTCTGTGCCAGGATAAACTGTAGCCTAACCCATGGTTTCACCTGGCCCACTGGCTACTGCTATGAAAACATCTGACTTAAAATCACGTCACTTACTATATAAAGTAATAACATTTGTTTAATTTATCGAAATGCCAGTTTGGCTGATTGTATGATTTGTTGCACTGTATTCCTTCAGCCAACAAAAAGGTTGACCAGGGGAAGGCATGAGTGGGGCCTCCAGCTCCAGGGTCCACCCCAGCTGAGGAGCTAGTCCTAAACCTCACTAGAGGGAGGCCAATCATGGATGGCATCGCTGGGGGTTGCTCACCAGACAAGAGCTCCTTTAAAAGGGGGGGGGGGGGGGGGTGCAATACATGCTGAAAGCTCATGCTCATATTCTACTGAAAAGGTTCTGCGCTCCTAAGAGACAATCTACGACAGGATCTTGCCCTTTTTTAAGATCACACCATAAATACACACATTTTCTATTTAGCTTTTTTTCCAGGTTGATATTAAAGAGGTCTATAAAAGACACATGGAGACGGACATTTAGCACAAACTGTTGTCAATGAAATACATTGACTTGAAGATTAAAAGTGAACGGCTGGAAATGGAGAAGAGAAAGGTAGACGGTGTCGAGGAATGACTGAGAATGAAATGCAGTTGACAACTGTTAATCTTTGGCAGGAGCAACTTGAACAACAATAACAAAATAAAGATGATTAACTTCTTCGGGATCGGTGTCAATTCCACGGGACGTTTGAGCTAACGTGGCTAATGCGATTAGCATGAGGTTGTAAGTAACCAGAACATTTCCCAGGGCATAGACAAGCTTACATTCTTGTTAATCTAACTATACTGTCCTATTTACAGTAGCAATTACAGGGAAATAATACCATGCTATTGTTTGAGGAGAGTGGACAATTTTGAATATGAAAAGTTATTAATAAACAAATTAGGCATATTTGGGCAGTCTTGATACAAAATATAACAGAAATATAATGGTTCATTGGATCAGTATAAAACTTTGCACATACACTGATGCCATCTATTGGCCAAAATCGAAATGGCACTTGGGCTGGAATAATACATGATGGCCTTTCTCTTGCATTTCAATGATGATGGTAGAAAAAATACAAAGCTTTTTTTTCTTTGTATTATCTTTTACCAGATCTATTGTGCTATTCTACTACATTCCTTTCACATTTCCATAAACTTCAAAGTGTTTCCTTTCAAATGGTACCAATAATATGCATATCCTTGCTACAGGCAGTTAGATTTGGGTATGTCATTTTAGGTGAAAATTGAAAAAAAGGGGCTATTCCATAATTAAACCACCCTGGACCACTCTGCCTGCCCTGTGCCTGCCTGCTGTTCTGTACCTTTCAGATTCTGCTCTGGACTATTGACCTCTTTGAAACTGTCTGCATCTGAGTCTTCTCCTGAGCCTTGACACTCAAAGAAAAGTGTTGAGTGAGTGCACCACAAACATATTTCCAGGGTGTTAATGCATCCTCCCAGCACAGACTATTCCAACACCACAGGTAATGGAGGGATCCATCTGCAAAAGTTAAGTTTTACTTTGATGTCAAATCAACAATTTTTTGATAGCTAGCTACCTTAGCTATTGTGTTTGCTAACATGCTACTGAACCATGACACTACCATATTGGTATTAAAAGACAGCAACGCATTCACTTTATGTTTAGGTAACTCAGTTAGCTAACTACCCATCACATGCATTGTGCAAAAATGTGATAGCTAACATTAGCTAACTAAGCGCTAGCCAGTCAAGGGCTCTGACAAATTTCAACCGGTTTCAACAAAACGTGTTTCACTCTATCACATAAAACATGACATTGCTAACTAGGCATCATTTAGCTAATAAAATGTTCAAGTTTAGGAAGTGTAATAAGTTAGACACTCACCAGACAACTTTGGTAGGGAGCTAGCTAAATAGCTTGGTTTCCATCTTCCAAACGATGTTTCTACTCCCCCTGATTGGTCATCAGTCAAAGGGATTGGTCTTGGAACTTGTTGCCAAAGGTTTGTCACAAATTCAAATTGAATCTTGAGAGAATTGTCAGCCAGAAAAAAAACTATTGCGAACTGTTTGCCACTAGTGGCAATAAATATGATTGTAGCCAACATTTGCAAACTTCTGGCAACATTCTGTGGTACACTATTTAGTTTGCAGAACATTAGCCACAAACTTGCGGAAAGTGTGCCGCAACAAATACATTTTTGTAAGAGTGGACTATCACAGAGAAGTGGTAAGTGTGTTGATAAAATCTTGTAAGGCAAATATGTTAGGAATGATGATTGAATAATGTTCTGAATGTGAATTTGGCCAGGGTATCAGGGTTTCAAAGGTGGGTCAAGAAACATGAAAACATGAAACATGAAAACCTACCACTTCTATTCCTGGGACAGAGCACCAATGCATCACACATCACATAATGGATGAGAATATAGCTGTTATTTGTGAGCACGTGATGCCGCGGAGCTGAGCAGACGTTGACAAACTGAGCTCTTCAAAGTTATTCTATTATTACCCAAATAACAATGTCGAAACAAAATTCTAACATCGGCTGATAAATTGTTAAGTACCTTCCCGAAGAGCCATGGACCTCCGACCGAGAGTCAAGAAGGACGACCAAAACGTTGTTGATTCCCAAGATAACGGTGACGCGAGCCTGCCGACATGCTGGCTACTCTCCTCCGGGAAATTCAGGATGGTAAACAAAGGTCTTTCTATGAAAATTGACAAGAAATCGGCTGAACATTCTTCCATTGACAACCTGAAATCCTCCTTGAATGATCTCCTTTTGAGAACGACTGAGGCAGAGTTGCGCATTAGCACAGTTGAAGATACCATCACTCGACATGACCAGGTTCTGATACAACTGCAGAAGGACAATGCCTATCTCAAAAACAAGGTAGACCAGATGGAGAACCAGAGCAGACGTAGTAATATCCATGTGGTGGGATTGAAAGAGGACAGCGAGGGCCGTGACCCGGTCCGTTTCTTCACTCAATGGATCCCTGAGGTCCTAGGCATAATCAACTTCACCAAGCCGCTGGAAATCGAACACACCCACAGAACCTCAACACCGAAACCCACACCAGATGAGCAGCCACGGGCCGTCCTGATCCGGTTCCTCCGTTTCCAGGACAGGGAGAAGATATTGCGACATGCAAGAGCCAAAGGGGAAATCACCATTGATGGTAAGAAGGTCAGCCTTTTCCCGGATATGAGCGAGGATCTCGCCAGACGGCACAAGCAGTTCAGACCGGCCGCCAAAGCACTGAAGGAGAAGAACATCACCGGCTACCTCATCCACCCTGCGCAGATAAAAGTCCAGTACAAAGGCCGAAGCCATCTCTTCGACACACCGGGAGAAGTGTTTACTTTTCTCAAAGAAAAGAACTGAACCAGGACGGTCTCTCTGGGAGATAAGATGCAGTTTGTTTGTTTTTTCTTATCCGGACTGAACTGCTGATATCTTCTTGGAATTTGGATCCGTTTACCCTGCTATCCAGTCGCTATAATTGATTTGTACATTTTCAACTAACCATTTTTCCCCGGGGTGAGTTCTATTACATTTACATGAGAGTATATTTTGGTTTAGGTAATATCCACTGGGCAAATAAGTGTGCTTAGGGACATTCCTTTCCCCCCCATTTATGTTTCTCCTCTCCCGAAAAGAGACTCAAGCAGCCTTTACCGTGGGCAGTAAATATTCAGCCATGAATGTCTATTCACAACGTTTGTTTTCAACTTAGAGAGCTCGCAGGTTTTAGTTTACGCCAAGGTTTAGTGAGTAAGAGCAAGATGGAAAGCGAGCAGCAACGTTTCTCTACAACTGTATTCATGTTTGATTGTTGGGATTGTTGTTTTAGTCTGACAATCGGGGTGGGATTTTTATTTTCTATATTTATTGTTGATTCCTTCCTAAAGAGACACATTGGTCACTTCTGTGTTCAAACCAATGTTGAAACATTTCCTGACTATTTACATATGAGAGATTTCCATTTGGTTACATATTTGAAACCCAACCTATGCTTAATCCACTAAAATATGTCACATTCAACGTATAAGGTCTTAACAGATGAAAAGGAAAAGAGTCTATACATACCGTAAGAAATTAAAGGCTGACATTGTGTTTTTACAAGAAACACATTTTACAGAAATTGAAGAGGGAATGGGTAGGACAAGTTTTTGCGCCCTATTTTTTATTATTATATTAAATCCAAAGCAAGAGGAACTGCAATTTTGATAAGTAGACACATCCCCTTCTGCGTCAACAACACCATCTCTGATCCCTCTGGCAGGTTTGTTTTGGTGCAGGGGCATATGTTTTCAGAGTCTTGGACCCTATTGAATATTTATGCTCCTAACTTCAATGACCATATGTTTATTCAGAATGTCTTCCTTCAGGTCGCTCAAGCACCACCAGGATGGCTACTGGTTGGAGGAGATTTACATTTTTGTTTCGATACAGTTCTTGATAGGTTCTCTGATAAACCCTCACTTCTTACCAAAGCCGGCAAGCTCACCATTTCATTCATGAAAGTTCTCAATTTACTAGACATCTGGAGACAGTTGCACCTACAGGATAGGGAATACTCTTTTTTTATTCACACCCACACAAGACACACACACGCATAGATAACTTTTTTACTATTGACCCAACTGTTTCATAGAGTGTTAGATATTGAGTATCTCCCCAGATTCCTTAGTGACCATTCTCCTCTGGTATTATCAATCTCCATTCCTACCAAGGTAAATGGAGCATATAGATGGAGACTAAATTCTACACTCCTAAAGCAACCTGAATTTTGTGCATTCATCAAAGATCAGATCAATATTTTTACTTTGACAAACTAACCCTCCCCCCCTGACAGTTTCATTCTTTGGGACACATTGAAAGACTATGTGAGGGGCAGATCATTTCCTATACTAAAGGGCTGAAGAGAAAACACGGTGCGGAACTGAGTGCCCTTGAATCTGAAATCTCAGATCTAGAGAGAACCTACCAAAGAGGCCCGACTAAAGATCTATACAGGCTTTTGGTAAATAAAAAACTGAAATATAATATTCTGAACACATATCAAACTTCCCAATCAAACGATTATCTATCAGAGATAGACTCCTTTCTCTCCTCTCTCAATCTCCCATGCCTGTCAGAGGAAGACAGAGAGCACCTGAGTGAACACTTCTCAGTTCCTGAATTGTTGGAGGCCATTAAATCCTTACCTTCTAATAAATCACATGGGGAGGATGGCTTCCCCCCCAGAGTTCTATAAAGAATTTAGGGAGCTGTTTGGTCCCCTACCTTATGGAGGTACTTAAAAAAGCCAGGGAAGACAACTGCTTTCCAGAGTCTTTCTCTCAAGCAGTGATTACTATAATCCACAAGAAAGGGAAGACCCCACTAAAGTGCGCCTCCTATAGACCAATCTCTCTCCTTAACACAGATTGTAAACTGGTCACCAAGATGCTCTCTAAGAGACTGGAGTCATGTCTCCCCGTGTTGGTCAACCCAGATCAGACTGGCTTCATAATGAATAGATTGTCCTCTAATAATCGCAGAAGGTTCTTAGATATAATTCACCTGCTAACAAAAACAACATTTTATTTTCCAGCATAATTTGCAAATAAATTCATTAAAAATCCTACAATGTGATTTCTAATTTTGTCTGTCATAGTTGAAGTGTACCTATGATGACAATTACAGGCCTCTCATCTTTTTAAGTGGGGGAACTTGTACAATTCGTGGCTGACTAAATACTTTTTTTCGCCCCACTCTATATAGAGAGAGTACAGGGAACATAAGTTTGAATACATTATTATGACCTGCTAGATCTACTGTCTCTTTTATATTTATGGCATTTCAGCTAGATCTACTGTCTCTATTATATTATGACAGACCAGCTAGATCTATTGTCTTTATTACATTAAAATAGACCAGCTGTATCTACTGTCTCCATTTAACTTTGGCCATTGTTGTGTGGGACTGCCCTCCCCTCAACAGCCTCAAAAAGGCTATTTCATGTGGGTTGGGGTGGGGCGGCAGACACACGCATCTCACATTTCATGACATTACATGTTTATATATTGCTTCTAAAATTTACAAAAAATCACAAATAATATTGTAGATTATTAATTTCAAACAGGGGCATTAGCATGATAAGAATTGACCAGTCCAAAACGATGTCCTCACCCGTTTAAAAAATATTCCTCCACAATCGCTAAATGAATCGTCCTACAACAATCTCTGTCGCACCTTCCCAATCAATTCATTCTAAAATTGTGTGTACATCTGTATATCTATACTTTAGATTTAGCTTTCCCTGTCTTAGTCGCCATAATGATTGATATATAAACAGCTGAATCTGCGCATTTAACAAACAATGCAATGTGTAATATGTGTTTCTCCTTCCGGTATGAAATTTCAATAGCGAATGACTCACTTTACGCTGGAGCTTACTACATGGGTTGGTCTTGCAACACATAAACATGGACTTTTGCCGTTTAGCTCAGCTCATTGGCTATCTACCCAGCTAGAGTTCAAGACGATCAGTGGTCATTGGGTTAAAAGGCAGTCAATCAACGAAACAGCGGGCAAATCATTGGTGCACAATGATGTCATGACTTTTTGTCTTCAAATCGGTTTCTTTCAGTCAATACGTCCCGCGAAATGGCCCATCAGGTTTGATTGTGTTACAAACCAACCAGTTGATTGCAGTGAAACCAAACATGACTGGAAAAGTCACGTTCTGTGTGGGGTATTTACCTGGAATGTGTCGTCGAAAATGGAATGAGACGGAATTCACGACACAAGCGGTTCACAAAATGTTTCGTGTTAAGCTATAAAAACGGATTTTTATCAAACATAAGATCATTCATTGTGTAACAATGAGCATTGGGATTGCAAACAGACGAAGATTGTCAAAGGTAAACCATTTATTTTAATGCAGTTTGTGAATATGTTACGCCTGTGCTGGTTAAAATAGTTTTTTTATGGGGCTCTATGCTCAGATAATCGCATCGTATTCTTTCGCAGTAAATCCTTTTTTAAATCTGACAACGCAGTTGGATTAGCAAGATTCTAGGTTTTCGATACATGTGAGACACTTGTATTTTCATGAATGTTTAATATGACTATTTATGTAGTGATCACCGTATGTCGTGGGATTTCAGCCCGCTAGCGGTTCCGTGCGCAGAGAGGTTAATCCCACCACAGTGTCCGATTTCAAAAAGGCTTTACAGTGAAAGCACACCAAACGATTATGTTAGGTCAACGCCAAGTCACAGAAAAACACAGCCATTTTCCCAGCCAAAGAGAGGAGTCACAAAAAGCAGAAATAGAGATGAAATTAATCACTAACCTTTGATCTTCATCAGATGACACTCATAGGACTTCATGTTACATGTATGTTTTATTTGATAAAGTAATATTTATATCCAAAAATCTAATTTGACATTAGCGTGTTATGTTCAGTAGTTCCAAAACATGCGGTATTTTGCAGAGAGGCACATCAACTTACAGAAATACTCATAATAAACATTGATAAAAGATACAACTATTAAACCTGGTCAAGAACTACAGGAAACGTATGATCTCTGTAATTGCTAACAAAGGTTTCTGTACTAAATTTTAAGTTCTGCTTTTCTGATGTATCAAATACTTATGTCATGCAATAAAATGCAAATTCATTTCTTAAAAATCATACAATGTGATTTTCTGGATTTTTGTTTTAGATTCCGTCTCTCACAGTTGAAGTGTACCTATGATTAACAATTACAGACCTCTCTCTACATGCTTTGAAAGTAGGAAAACCTGCAAAACCGGCAGTGTATGAAATGCCTGTTCTCCCCACTGTATAACTATATCAGTGGAGGCTGATGAGGGGAGGACGGCTCATAATAATGGCTGGAATGGTGTCAATTGAATGGTATCAACCACATGGAAACCGCGTGTTTGACACCATTCCGTTTACTCCATTCCAGACATTATTATGAACCATCCTCCCCTCAGCAGCCTCCACTGAACTATGTGTATAGCTAGCAACTAGCTAACGTTAGATGAAAAATGGTTGTTGAAAAATCGTTGTACATAGCTAAATCCATCCAGTTATCTAATCGAAGTGAATTGCTTAACGTTATCCTGAATTGTGAATTTCTTTGAGATCAGTGGTGTCTTCATAATACCTCACCTGGTTGGAAAATATAAGAAAATCTCATCGAGGGATGCCATTGAAGTGCAAGCTACATACCAACAGAAAGCTGCAGTAACAGCTACAGTAGCTTGCTAGCTAGCTAGCTAAATCAAATCAAATTTATTTATATAGCCCTTCGTACATCAGCTGATATCTCAAAGTGCTGTACAGAAACCCAGCCTAAAACCCCAAACAGCAAGCAATGCAGGTGTAGAAGCACGGTGGCTAGGAAAAACTCCCTAGAAAGGCCAAAACCTAGGAAGAAACCTAGAGAGGAACCAGGCTATGTGGGGTGGCCAGTCCTCTTCTGGCTGTGCCGGGTGGAGATTATAATAGAACATGGCCAAGATGTTCAAATGTTCATAAATGACCAGCATGGTCGAATAATAAATAAAACTGTCTGGATGGCTAGTACTTGTGTGTACTATATTTGTGTGTTTATCCTCCCACTTGAGGAAGACATTGAGGATGACACCCGTATGGTAGACCCCAGTCAGTGATGTTGACCTACATCTTATCTGTTTTTGTCAACTCAACCAAGTTAACCCAGATGGTATACTTTTGGGGGGCAAGTGCTAGCAACATTGAGTGGAAATAGTGAGTGGGTAGGTAATTTGAGCCTATGTAATCTCGGAACACCCAGAGCATCTGTCCACAAGAAATTAGAACTTTTGTGGTAGTTATTACTTAATAGGATGCAGTTGAGAAGAAACAAATCACTACATTTTTTAATTTAGTGGAAACTTGCCCAATTGTAACAAGCATAGTAACAAGCATTTGTTGTTACACCTCTGTAAATAGACTGCAATTACCACCAGTCACATGTTATGACATTGTAACTATGAGTTATTACGATGAACTACAATTCTTACACTGTAATAAGGAACCCTTAAAATGAAGTGTTACGACCTGCTCTTGTGGCAGCAGGTCACATATTTTCTTGCTGGGATTACACACTGTGATATTTTGCCTAACAGATGAGATAGTTTGTCAAAATTTGATTTGTGTCAAAATGCTTTGTGGGTTTGTGTAATTTCAGCGAAATATGTGTCTCTTATAGGGTCCTACATTTGGCAGGAGGTTAGAAAGTGCAGCTCAGTTTCCATCTCTAACTATCTTACTGCTATCTCTCTGTCTCTATGTATCTCTCTCTTTCCCATACACATGTTTAATACTAATGTTTAGTCTTAGACACAGGACTAGGCTAGTGATCCACCCTAATGTCTCTGGCGCATGTAAAAATGGTCAATTAGATTCAGACGTGGTTTTTAAACATGGTTTTTGCTCTGTCGTGTAATGTAGCCTAATGCAGTGGTCCAGCCACTGAGGGGATGCTGATCGTTATAGGGAGTGGTAATACACACAAGGGGTTTCCATTTGAAAAAGCAGGGCTTGCACTTACCTTAGTGAAGACTGGAGAACCGGGTGGAACTAGAGATACATCAATATCATCACGCTTACATTGGACATATTGGCAAGATTCAATTGCTTGGTTTTTTAGTGTACCATTCAATAACTTTGTATTCATATTAGAGATGTTATTTTATCATATATAATCAAATGAATGTGTTCAAACGACTGTTAATGCTGATGACTACCGCCCAAAGGAGAGTTACTCATCTGACACCCTGATTTCATCAAAGGAAAGTTCATACAACGTTTAATTCAAAAAGGGATTTCCGACGCTTGTCTTGGAGGAATATATAGAAATTTGTATCTAAAGAATGGCTATCAACACGGATGCCGCATTTGGTAAAAGCGCCCTGGGGGAGAGGGAAGTCTCACATCCCACCGACTTCCAAGATACAGAGAAACTCCTGAGCGTGGTGACCACCGAACCCACAGGGGAAAGCAGCCTCAAACCTTCCTACACATCTCTCAACTTGAGAAGCAGCATCCATTCCCCGAATGCCGAGCAGACCGGACACCAATCGCCATTGAGGTCAGGCTCTGCGCCAGTGTCCCCGTCTCAGCTGAGCTTCGGACCCCCCCTCCTCCTCCTCCGCTCCCCGGTGCCACCCGGTTCAGAGCCGCCAAGCTACCTGTGGCTTGCGGTGTTGTCGTGCTTTTGTCTTGCTGTGCCGGTGAACATGTTCGCGCTGTGGTATGCTCACATGGTAAGTTTTCTTGCTTTGGTCTGTGGTATGGTACCAACATAACTTAATCATCTTCTCTAGTGCTTTGTATCTGGAATATCACCAATCTTATAGCCCGACCCAATAACATCACCATATATTAGTGCATTTGGGGGTATTTTGAGAGATGGTGCGGTGCATTCTCTAAGATATTTTGCTTTCAACCTATAGTAATATGTATGTGTGGGAAGGGCCAGCCCTAACCGTTTGGGGTCCTAAACAAAATTTTGTGGGCAAATGCTTCAGAGACATTTTTATTGTTTTTAAGTTAATTTCCTGCAATTCCAAACCAAGGGGAGTAGAGACACATTTTGCCATTTTAATGCAAACTTTCTGTAATTCTACACATTTTGCCATGCGGCAGAAAGAGGTTTAGAAATTTTATAACACGTTTCATGCAGTTCTACTCAGTTTGCTACGAGACAACTAATTTCCTGTAATTCTACCCATTTAGCAATGGGGTGGAGAGGCATTTTTGCAGTTTTAAAACTAATTTCCTGTAATTCTACCCATTTTGCAATGGGGTGGAGAGGCTTTTTGCAGTTTTAAAACTAATTTCCTGTCATTCTACACATTTTGCCAAGACTTATGCCATGTTAATTATATCTGAGTTAGAGTGACTAACAAAATGTCACGATTTACTAGGAGTGGTGGGTACGAAATCAGGCGCAGAGAGCAGGGTTCAGTAGATTGTCAATTTATTCTCCGGCGCACAAAAACGGTCACGCCAACACACAGGGCAACTACAATAGACCGGCCCAAACACAGGACCAAAATAGTCCAGAGAATAACCACACGAAAAAACCACCATACAACAGAGTAACAAAAACAATCCCGCACAAAACAAGGGCGGGACAACCTACTATATAATAAGGACACTAATTAAACTAAAATACAAACAGGTGAAACTAATAAGACAAAAACAACAGACAAACGAAAAAGGGATCGGTAGTGGCTAGTAGGACGGTGACGACGACCGCCGAGCACCACCCGAACAGGCAGGGGAGCCAACTTCGGAGGAAGTCGTGACACAAAATCAATGTGGGCCTCCTGGAAGTCAGGGCCCCTGGGCACATGCCCTGCATGTCCGGATGGTATTCGGCCACGACTACTAAGAGTTTAGATAGCTGGCTTGACTAACTTACCAATCCAAAAACGGTTTGCTGCCATGGCTAATTGAGTGACTGTCAGTGACTGACATAACAAGATAAAAATTGATGATGCACAACCCCAACTGTGTTTCTGGGGTTTGGGGGCCTGTCATGCCAAATAATGTCCCCTGGCCAAATAGTGTCCCCCTCTACATCACAATGGAATTCGTTAAACTATTAGCTGTTCACTGCTATATCAACGGTGTGATGACCTAACGATTATAATTATGGAGATCATTTCACCAAAAATGATGTTCTTGTCATGTTCTTGTCATCATCAAACAAGGCTGATTTCCGCAACAATTTTGCTGTTGAAACAAGTTTTGTTTAGCCAATAAAATGAAAACATGAATTCTAACTACTTTTTGGGACCTTGTTAATGTTACAACATGAAATCCATGTCTTAAACATTGGTACGTTTTGGAAATGTCAAAGAAAACGTTTAATCTCCTTGACACAAAGTTACTTACCTTACGAGGTCAGCTAATTCCCACTACATTCATTTGCAAATCAATTTGATTCATACACTGGTTTGTCTGGCTGTCATGTTTCCCTTATCTACAGTGAAATAATCTAATTTCAGTTGTCTACTATGATTCATTTTTTCTATCTCGTACAGCTCATTAGTACACCCTTGTGGTTGAATATATATTTATCTATTATAGGTCCTGGGATACAACAATGAATTATGTGGAACAAATAAATACCATCAAAGGATACCTTTTTACAATAAAGAACACCTTATGAAACTGCTGTTTTAATACATAAACTTTGTTTTTGGTACAGTTGTGTCCATTAATTTATTTTAACCGATTGTTTCTTTGGACACTCACATGGAAATCAGACTGAAATACTTAATTCTGGTGTGTGGAATAAAGAGGTGGGTGCTGTGTGGTTGAGAGGTTCTGCCTGTCACTTGTTCTCAACAGACAGTCTTGGAAGTGGGACTTGAAGAGGGAGACTGCGAAGACCAGGCACTGCTGCTCTCTTTGTTCTGAGTGTTTGCACTGCTGTGTTTTTGGTTAATCTGTGTATCTCACATATTATATGCCCAGTATGATACAGTTAGGAAACTCTATTAGCAGATAATGACAACATGATAATAACAGTAGCTTTATATTATGGAGGGGATGTGATGAGTGGGCAGATTGTTGGGCAATCAGAAGTCACTAGATGCAGAATTTTGTCTGGAGGGAGAGAAAGAGAGAAAGGATGAGGAGAGAAGAAAGAGGCAGAATCAAGAGATGCTTGATCAGGTGCTGCAGCTAGTTCTTCCTGTCACTTGTCCTCGACAGGCAGCCAGTCGCAGTCAGGGGTTCAGTAACATGGGCCTGGTTTAGTTGGAAGCCCTCTCACCACGTCAAGGTACAGGCCAATGATTTTTTATTTTACCCGGTTTGATTAAGGCCTTTAACCCCCTACTCTATATTTGTAGTGTTTGACCTGATGGGGTGTAACGAGTTCGCTGAGAGTCGGAAAGCATGTTCAGGGAGTGAGTGTTTTAAATAAATAAAGAAACAATGAACCCAAAAAACAAACACACCAACATGAAAACAGAGTCAGAGTTTTTTTCGACTTCCACAGAGACTTCACAGCCTCGCTTTGCGTTCCTAGGAAACTATGCAGTAGTTTGTTTTTTTACGTGTTATTTCTTACTTACATTGGTACCTCAGGTAATCTTAGGTTTCATTACATACAGTCGGGAGGAACTACTGAATATAAGAGCAACGTCAACTCACCATCATTACGACCAGGAATATGACTTTACCGAAGCGGATACTGTGTTCTGCCTTCCACCCAGGACAATGGATCGGATCACAGCTGGCGACCCAAAACAACGTTGTCGTAAAAGAGGCAAACAAATTAGTCTTCTGGTCAGGCTCCGGGGCGGGCACATCGCGCACCACTCCCTAGCATTCTTCTCGCCAATGTCCAGTCTCTTGACAACAAGGTTGATGAAATCCGAGCAAGGGTAGCATTCCAGAGAGACATCAGAGACTGTAACGTTCTTTGCTTCACGGAAACATGGCTCACTCGAGAGACTCTATCGGAGTCGGTGCAGCCAGCTGGTTTCATCACGCATCGCGCCGACAGAAACAAGCATCTTTCTGGTAAGAAGAGGGGCGGGGGGGGGGGTATGCCCTATGAATAATGAGACGTGGTGTGATCATACAAACATACAGGAACTCAAGTCCTTCTGTTCACCTGACTTAGAATTCCTCACAATCAAATGTCGACCGCACTATCTACCAAGGGAATTCTCTTCGATTATAATCACAGCCGTATATATCCCCCCCCAAGCAGACACATCGAGGGCCCTGAACTAACTTTATTTGACTTTATGCAAACTGGAAACCACATATCCTGAGGCTGCATTCATTGTAGCTTGGGATTTTAACAATGCTAATCTGAAAACAAGACTCCCTAAATTATTTCAGCATATCAATTGCGCGACCAGGGCTGGTAAAACTCTAGATCATTGTTATTCTAACTTCCGCGACACATATAAGGCCCTCCCCCACCCTCCTTTCGGAAAAGCTGACCACGACTCCATTTTCTTGCACCAATACCACCCAATTCGGCGTTGATTCATGCAAAGTGTATTGCAAATGCCATATGGCAATTGCCAGTTGTAACACTTTAAAAATCCAACAGGTGGCGAATCCGCTCCACCTTGGTTTTTCAAATTGGAAATGTAACCCAAGTCAACTCCCAAAAGCATAATTTTGAAAAAATGATTTTTTTTGTCAAAAACTTATCACCCCTTAAAAAAGTGCTTTCTGGACCGTTTTTTTGTCAATTACACATGTGCAAGAACTGTATGAATATACTTTTGTCCAATTTTATTATCATAATTATTATTTTATTTTTTTACATGCGCATAAGGAATATGTTTTGTCCATTTACAATATGATTTCATAGGAAGTCAAAAGTCGAAAATGTGAACTTTAAAAAAAACATATCACCCTCGTAAGAAAGTGCTTTCTGGATTGTTTTTCGAAATTGTTTCGATTTTATGTAAATTAATCATGTGTAAGAACTGTATGAATATGCTTTTAACATTTTATTATCATATTTTTTTAAAACTTGTGCATAAGGAATATGATTTGTCCATTTGCAATATGATTTCATAAGAAGTCAAAAGTCAAAGTCAAAAGTCAAAGTCAAAAGTCACTTTTTTAGGGGCCAAATGCCATATGAAATTTGACATGCTCACAAATCCTGCAGAAATGCTAAATTGACTGGCCTGATGAACACAGGATGGCCTGGCAGTGATAGTTGCTCCTTTCCATCGCTCGTTGTGTTGACTTCATTTTGTCCATTTGTTTATGTTTTCTCACTTTTGCAAAGTCACTGTGCATTTGCAATATGCTTCAATGGGCATGTACCATCACGAATTTGTCATGCAATAAAAATCCTGCAGAAATGCAAAATTGACTGGCCTGATGAACACAGGATGGCCTGGCAGTGATAGTTGCTCCTTTCCATTGCTCGTTGTGTTGACTTCATCATGTCCATTTGGTGATGTTTTTTCACTGTTGAATCATATTGCAAGTGCATGTGAATTTGCAATATGGTTCAATGGGCATTTACCATAAGAAATTTGACATGCTCAAAAATCCTGCAGAAATGCAAAATTGACTGGCCAGATGAACTCGGGATGGCCGGGCTTTGATAGTGGGTCTTCTCCATCGCTCGTTGTGTTGATTTCATTATGTTCATTTGTTTATGTTTTCTCACTTTTGCAAAGTCACTGTGCATTTGCAATATGGTTCAATGGGCATGTACCATCACGATTTTGTCATGCTATAAAAATCCTGCAGGAATGCGAAATTGACTGGCCCGATGAACTCAGGATGGCTGGGCAGTGATTCTGGTTCATCTCAATCGCTCGTTAGGGTTGATTTCAGAATGTCACTTTGGTGATGGTAGCTCACTGTTTAAACATATTTCAAATGGACAAGAGTCACCAGCAAGTCACCGTCCATCAGTCAATTAGATATCATTCTGACACCAAACTGATACAAACTGACACCAAACCCACTTTTTCCAACTCGTTTAGTAGCCAACTATCACATACTTCAGAGCTGGCCTAAAATTCACAACGCCTTCGGTTCAAACCATTAAAAAAAAAACATAAAACACGTAGTTACGTTCTAGCTGCGGGTCCATTTCTTATGTTATGTGTAGGTCTAGCTGAGGCGACCCCGAATCGCAAGTTTCGGCTCGATCGGTCATTTGGTGTCCAAGCAAAACCCTAATTGGTGCTGAAAATCCACTTTTTTCCATGACTTGCTACGGGGTCCTTGAATGAGCTATCGGACAGAAACGTTGGGCTCTGTCTATATGGGCCGAGACGGTCGCAATGCACCTAGTCTTGCGACTCGGGGACATTTCTAAATGTCGTAATTTTCGTGATGCAAAAATGAATTGAAGTCATTGCAAATGTTCGAGGCTGTTTCTCGGTCCGAGAACCTTCTAGAGCCACGTAACTCACCACGCACTATCGACCTGAGGTCTAGAACAGGATTCTAAAGTTTCGGAACTCTAGGTCTGACGGTTCTTTTTTAGCTCGAACAAAGCTAACTATTGCAGGCACTGTCAGTCTCTACGCACCCCAATACGTCCCTCCTTACAAGTTGTGTGTCTGTTTGATTTAGTTTTCCTTTGAAATTTTATGGGAAAAATGACTGATTTACAGTTCATGGGGGTTGCCTAATCACATATGAAGTTTTGGACAGATCTGACTTTTTTAACCCTTCGAAACAGCTCCTGAGACACCAATTATGGCACTTCCGGTTGGCACAGGAAGCTATAAGTCAACACATATCCTCATTGGGGTATGCTTTTACAGAATCCTGAGTTTTAAGTCTTTATGTTAAGAATTGACTGATTTACACAGGGTTGAATGCACTATGTCTATCAAACTGCAGGCAGGGTATGGATATACACTTTTAGGGTGATTTTAACCACTTCCGGTTGGTCCAGGAAGCTTAGAATCAACCCAGGTAGGCCTCATACTGGCCTGATGGACTGTTACTAAAGACAGGTTCATACGGCATTCATAACCCATATAGGCTTCAGGTTGAATTTAGGGGTGCAGGCAATGTATTCCTATGGGGAGAGAAGTCAATGCAAACTCTTTGAAGTAAACACCTTCTTTTAACTATTAAGCGTTAATGCCACACGGTCAAGGTTAGGCTTGCACGGATCGGGAGGACCTTAGGAACGTACCTGAGGTCGAATTGTGCTTCTCCCCCTAACGGTTCTCTCTCTGTCACCCAAAAGCAAATGACGTTGTGAGGCAGGCTTCATTTTGGGCCTACTATTCTAGTGGTCGCTGTGCTTAGACCGAGCGAGCTACGGTCAAGCGGGATATCTCGTTGAACTTGGCACAGCCTAGGGATTATGGTAATGCCATTTCCTGCTCTCTGTGTCTTTAGGCACCGCACCTTTTCACTCCATCCTTGCTGTGTGTGTGTTTGAGAGCTTTTCTTTGACATCTGTTGGGAGAAATGACTGATTTACAGTTCATGAGGTTTACCTAGTAACACATATGAAGTTTTGGAAAGATGTGACTTTTTTAACCCTTCAAAACAGACAGTGTGACCCAATTAAAGGCACTTCCGGTTGGCACAGGAAGCTATAGGTAAACACATGTCTTGACTGAGGTAGCCTCTTACAGAATCCTGAGTTTTAAGTCTTTAAGTTAAGAATTGACTGATCTACATAGGGTTGAATGTAGTCATTTTCACCTTTGAAGGTTATGTACATCAAAACACCTTTTGGGTCAATTTAACCACTTCCGGTTGCTCCAGGAAGCTTAGAATCGACACAGGTAGACCTCATAGTGGTCTGATGGACTGTCATAGAAGACAGGTTCATAAGGCATTCATAACCCACATAGGCTTCAGGTTGAATTTAGAGATGCAGGCAATGTATTCCTATGGGGAGAGAAGTCAATGCAAACTGTTTGATGTAAACACCTTCTTTTAACTGGTAAGGGTTAATGCCACACGGTCAAGGTTAGGCTTGCACGGATCAGGAGGACCTTAGGAATGTACCTGAGGTCGAATTGTGCTTCTCACCCTAACAGTTCTCTCACTGTCACCCAAAACAAATGACATTTAGGGCTAGGCTTCATTTTGGGCCTACTTTTCTAAGGGTCGCTGCGCTTAGACCGAGCGAGCTACGGTCAAGCGGGATATCTCGTTGAACTCGGCACGGCCTAGAGAATATGGAAATGCCATTGCAGACTCTGTGTGTCTTTAAGCACCGCACTTTGTCACTCCATCCTTGCTGTGTGTGTGTTTCTGTGTGTGTGTGTGACAGAGAGCTTTTCTTTGACATCTGTTGGGAGAAATGACTGACTTTATTGGGGTTGCCTAATCACACATATGAAGTTTTGAAAAGATCTGACCTTTTTAACCCTTGGAAACTGCCACTGTGACACCATTTAAGGCACTTCCGGTTGGCACAGGAAGCTATAAATAAACTCATATCCTGATTGGCGTATGCCTTTACAGAATCCTGAGTTTTAAGTCTTTACGTTAAGAACTGAGTTATTTACGGAGGGTTTAGTAAGTGTGTGTTATTTCAGAAAATCATCGCAGAAATCTCGCAGAGCTCCGCAGCACACTTTAAAAAGATTCGTATGAACACCCTGCAACTGGATCTGTAACCGTTGAAAGAAAAACACCTATCTTTGAACATCACCAATCTGTCATTGTACGATTTCTCTTAAATGACGATAGATAAATGGCTGGTTCTTTTTTTATTGACACCGGAGGCTCCTTGACTTTGACGTGAAGTGGAAAAATAATTTCTCTATTTTAATTTTGGACCTTTAATCCCAGATAAATGGCCATAACTCAAAAACCGTTGAGGCCTAGACGCCATCTTGTTCGGGGCCAACTGCCCATTATGCCAAACCTACGCTCACCAAGTTTCAGCTTCGAAATATTTTCCATTTTCGAGATAATTCCCCGTCGTGATTCGTGATGTTTTGTCCAATAGCAATACGATTGCTTATGCCCTCTTGTGGGATTTTCCGGGACAGCGGAAAAATGACCAAAATTTGATTATCTTATAAAACGGAAACCGAATGTCCGACAAAGTTCATTTGATGACTTCCCGGTAGGTCCGGCCCTGCCGCTCGGCCCGACGCCGTCCGCGAATTTTACAAACGTTTTCGGCATACAGCAAATGTCAAAATGTTCCCTTAAGGTATGTAACAGAGCTAAATGACTAACGCCACGGAGCACTCACTTCCGTCATCATGAAGTGCTTTGAGAGACTAGTCAAGGACCATATCACCTCCACCCTACCTGACACTCTAGACCCACTCCAATTTGCTTACAGCCCAAATAGGTCCACAGACGACGCAATCGCAACCACACTGCACACTGCCCTAACCCATCTGGACAAGAGGAATACCTATGTGAGAATGCTGTTCATCGACTACAGCTCAGCATTTAACACCATAGTACCCTCAAAACTCGTCACCAAACTCGAGACCCTGGGGCTCGACCCCACCCTGTGCAACTGGGTATTGGACTTCCTGACGGGCCGACCCCAGGTGGTGAGTGTAGATAACAACATCTCCACCCCGCTGATCCTCAACACTGGTGCCCCACAAGGATGCGTTCTGAGCCCTCTCCTGTACTCCCTGTTCACCCACGACTGCGTGGTCATGCATGCCTCCAACTCAATCATCAAGTTTGTAGATGACACTACAGTGGTAGGCTTGATTACCAACAACAACGAGACGGCCTACAGGGAGGAGGTGAGGGCCCTCGGAGTGTGGTGTCAGGAAAATAACCTCACACACAACGTCAACATAACAAAGGAGATGATTGTGGACTTCAGGAAACAGCAGAGGGACCACCCCCTTATCCACATCGACGGGACAGTAGTGGAGAGGGTAGTAAGTTTTAAGTTCCTCGGCGTACACATCATGGACAAATTGAATTGGTCCACCCACACAGACAGCGTCGTGAAGGAGGCGCAGCAGCACCTCTTCAACCTTAGGAGGCTGAAGAAATTTGGCTTGTCACCAAAAGCACTCACAAACTTCTACAGATGCACAATCGAGAGTATCACCACCTGGTACAGCAACTGCCCCGCTCACAACTATAAGGCTCCCCAGAGGGTAATGAGGTCTGCACAACGCATCACCAGGGGCAAACTACCTGCCCTCCAGGACACCTACACCACCCAATTTTACAGGAATGACATAAAGATCATCAAGGACAACAACCACCCGAGCCACTGCCTGTTCACCCCGCTATCATCCAGAAGGCGAGGTCAGTACAGGTGCATCAAAGCAGGGACCGAGAGACTGAAAAACAGCTTCTGTCTCAAGGCCATCAGACTGTTAAACAGCCATCACTAACATTGAGTGGATGATAGCGGGGTGAACAGGCAGTGGCTCGGGTAGCTGTTGTTCTTGATGATCTTTTTGGCCTTCCTGTGACATTGGATGGTGTAGGTGTCCTGGAGGGCAGGTAGTTTGCCCCCGGTGATGCGTTGTGCCGACCTCACTACACTCTGGAGAGCCTTACGGTTGTGGGCGGAGCAGTTGCCGTACCTGGCGGTGAGTGTTAGTGAGTGTTTTTGGTGACAAGCTCAATTTCTTCAGCATCCTGAGGTTGAAGAGGCGCTGTTGCGCCTTCTTCACAACACTATCTGTATGCACGGACCATTTCAGTTTGTCTGTGATGTGTACGCCAAGGAACTTAAAACTTTCCACCTTCTCCACTACTGTCCCGTCAATGTGGATAGGATGTAGAAGGAGGGTGCTCCTTCTGCTGTTTCCTGAAGTCCACGATCATCTCCTTTTTTTTGTTGACGTTGAGTGTGAGGTTATTTTCCTGGTAAAGAAAGTGTTCTCTTTCCAGTGTTCTCGGTCGTCTGAAGCAGCAGGTAGTCAGCAGGTTGTCACCATCAAAAACACCGTCCTTGGAGAGCAATTCCGAGGTAATAATTCTGCGTGAACTGAGCAAGCACTTCTGAGGTGAACTAGAACTGCTGGTGTCCTGGTGACCACTACAAGGAAACCAAGCAACCAGCATAGCAATGGACACTTTGGTTCAATACATAATCCGGTCAGAATGTTGCAAGTTCTAGCAACACCTCTAGCATTAAATCCCATTGTGATGTTGAGGGGGACACTATTTGGCAAGGGGACATTATTTGGCATGACAGCCGGCGCTACATGTGTATGTGTGTCACTTCTACATAAATCAGTTTAATGGATATTTCGGGATTTTGGCAATAAGTATGCTAACAGATACTTATAGACTTTCAGTCATTGCACTAATGCTAGTTAGCATTGGCTTCCGAAACTCCCTCGAACTTCCTTCATACACGACACAGAGACATAAAAATGGTATCCTCGAGTTCATCTCACTCTCACTTTGCCAAAATACCAAAGTATCCCTTTAAATAAATGCTTTAGTTACCGTCTCTTATTGCCCCACATTCCCTCTACTCTGTCTCTCTCACCCCACTCCCATCTCTGTCTCTCGCTTGCTCTCTAGTCGCAGTCTGTTCTCCAGACCGGGGATGTAGACGGAGCTAAGAGGCTGGGTCGTCTCTCTCTGCTGCTCAGCTGTATCTCCATGTTCCTGGGTGTGGCCGTCATCATCTTCATAGTGGTCACCGGTAGGTTACACACACACACACACACACACACACACACACACACACACACACACACACACACACACACACACACACACACACACACACACACACACACACACACACACACACACACACACACACACACACACACACACACACACACACACACACAGATATACTGTATTCTCTCTCTCTCTCTCTCTCTCTCTCTCTCTCTCTCTCTCTCTCTCTCTCTCTCTCTCTCTCTCTCTCTCTCTCTCTCTCTCTCTCTCTCAGGAGACATCCTCAGATTAAAATAAATGAGCATTGAGTAGAGGTGGAACAAGCTTAATACCAAAGAAATGCAACACTGAAAACCGAAGTCATGAATGAATTCAAGGCAAACCAAAGAATAGAAGCCATCACTTACATTCTGCGAGAATATGCTCTGTTATGATCCAAAGCCCAAAGGGAGGACAGTAGAATGAGTGAAATATCTTTGATTCTAAGCAAGGCTACTCTGAAACAACAGGAAGAACTCTATGATCAGTAACAGTACTACCATAATCTATTCACATGCATTACAAAGGTATTTCATAACATAGGTACCATATACCAGTGTGCTTCCATGTGCTTTTTCTAAAGAGTATACAAAAGTTTTAACTGCTGCTGAGGCTCACAATGGACTCTCATGGCCGTCATTCCTCCAGTGTCTCTTAGAGTGCATCTCAAATGGCACCCTATTCCCTATAAAGTGCACTACATTAGACCTGGGCCCATCAAGCCCATAGAGCTCTGGTCAAAATGAGTGTACACAGTGCCTTGCAAATGTATTTACATTTACATTTAAGTCATTTAGCAGACACTCTTATCCAGAGCGACTTACCCCTCTTGGCATTTTTCCTATTTAGTTGCATTACAACCTGTAGTTTAAATTGTTTTTTATTTGGATTTCATGTAATGGATATACACAAAATAGTCCAAATTGGTGAAGTGAAATGAAAAATAGTACCTGTTTAAAAATGTTAAAACAAAAGGAAAAGTGGTGCGTGCATATGTATTCACCCCATTTGCTATGAAGCCCCTAAATAAGATCTGGTACAACCAGTGATCTTCAGAAGTCACATAATTAGTCAAATTAAAGTCCACCTGTGTGCAATCTGTGTCATATGATCTGTCACATGATCTCAGTATATATATACACCTGTTCTGAAAGGCCCCAGAATCTGCAACACCACCAAGCAAGCGGCATCATGAAGACCAAGGAGCTCTCCAAACATGTCAGGGACAAAGTTGAAGAAGTACAGATCAGGGTTGGGTTATAAAAAAATATTAGAAACCTTGAACATCCCACAGAGCACCATTAAATCCATTATACAAAAAATTGAAAGAATATGGTACCACAACAAACCTGCCAAAAGAGGGCCAACCACCAAAAGTCAGACCAGGGAAGGAGGGCATTAATCAGAGAGGCAACCAAAGAGACCAAAGATAACCCTGAAGGAGCTGCAAAGCTCCACAGCGGAGATTGGAGTATCTGTCCATAGGACCACTTTAAGCCGTACACTCCACAGAGCTGGGCTTTATGAAAAGGTTTCCAGAAAAAAACAATCAAACACGTTTGGTGTTCACCAAAAGGTATGTGGGAGACTCACCAAACATATTGAAGAATATAGAATAGAATTTTAAGGAATGATGGATGGCGCTAAATACAGGGAAATCCTTAGGGAAATCTGTTTCAGTCTTCCAGAGATTTGAGACTCGTATTGCTAAAGCAGCACTCGAGTGGTTTAAGGGGAAACGTTTAAATGTCTTGGAATGGCCTCGTCCAAGCCCAGACCTCAATCCAATTGAGAATCTGTGGTATACCTTAAAGATTGCTGTACACCAGTGGAACCCATCCAACTTGAAATTCGAGTGGCTAGATGTGCCAATCTTAAAGAGACATAAAGAGACTTGTTTTAATTGCTGCAAAGGGTGACTCTACAAATTCACTTTGGGTGGGTGAATAGTTATGCATGCTCAAGTTCAGGTTTTTTGTCTTATTCTTGTTTGTTTCACAAAAAATATATTTTGCATCTTCAAAGTGGTAGGCATGTTGTGTAAATCAAATGATGCCCCCCCCAAAAAATCCATTTGAATTCCAGGTTGTAAGGCAACAAAAGGCAAAAATGCCAAGTGGGATGAATACTTTCGCAAGCCACTGTATAAAAAGGAATAAGGTGACATTAGGAAAGCATTCTTAGAGGGTTAGCTATGACTGATGATATGAGAATAGACGGGGCTGTTTTGTTAAGTGTGTTTTCGTGTATGTGTTTGATTCCTGTAGTGTTTCTCGGAACTAAGAATATATAAATAGCTTTGTGAAGAATTAAAACAGCGTTTCTAACTCTTCATGGTGAGGATTGCTGGCTTGAAATATCAATTAATCTTGCACTACTATGCTGGCATATCACAATACCTCTCCTTTAGTCCTAGATCCAGGACAAAGCTATGATAATCTTAAGGTTTATATTGGTTGAAAGTTTAAATTCTTGTTAATCTAACCGCACTGTTGGATTTACATGCGATATTATAGCGAAAACATGCCATGTGTTTGTTTGAGGATGGCGCCACACATCAAAATATTTTACCAACGGCACAGGTTTCATAAATTCACAAATAGTTATTAAATATTCACTTATTTTTAGAAAATCTTCCTCTGGTTTGTCATCCAAAGGGTCCCAGTTATAATGTTGTTTTGTTAGATAAAATCCTTCTTTATATCCCCAAAAGTCAGTTTAGTTGGCGCCATCGATTTGCGTAATCCACTCGTTCAACTTACAGAGAAAGGAATCTGAAAATCTACCCCTAAACTTTGTTTCAACAAGTAAAAATACGCTTCTATGCACTCCTCAGATACCATAAAATGCAATCAAGCGATAATATTTCTTACGGAAAGAAGTATGTTCAATTAGGAAACCGATTTTAGCATGTGCATCCTGTCTTCATGGCGAGCGCCAACACGAATTTCCAAGACTGTGTCCCTGTAATAAAGCTGATATTTCTTATTGGTTTTGGAAGTTAGAAACCTGAAACCTTGAACATAGACTGCTGACACCCTGTGGAAGCCATAGGAATCGCATCCTGGGAGCAAATTTTCAGTATGCCCTTATACTTGCCATTGTAAGAGCATAGTCTCTCTCTCTCTCAAAAACATGGTTTTCTTTGGATTTTCTACTACCATATCGATTGTGTTATATTCTCCGACATTGTAGAAAAAATAAACTTCAGTGTTTTCTTTCCAAAGGTACCAAATATATGCATATCCTGGCTTTAGAGCCTGAGCAACAGCCAGTTTACTTTGGGCACATCATTCAGGCGGAAATTGAGAACAAAGGGGCCTAGCCCTAAGTTAAAGGTCCAGTGCAGTTAAAATTAAGTTGTTCCTGTGTTTTGTATAATACTGTACAACAGCTGAAGAAACTAACACTGTAAAAGTGTGCAAAAATTTGAGAAGTGTTATTCCTAATAGTTGCTGGTTGAAAATATAATTTTCACAGGGATTTCTAATCAAAATGTTTGAATTGACTGGAATTTCGGAATTTTTGTTCTCCCATAAAAAGCAATTAACGATGAAATTGAATGGAAATCTATTACAGTAAGGTACTTAATTGTTACCCAGAAATGATTTACTTTTGATATAGAAACAGCTGCACTGGGCCTTTAAAACACATTAAGAGTTGAAATCTCTGTTGTATTGAGACAATGATACTAAATATGTAACAGCAACCATGTTTAATACTACTACACCATTCCTCTGTATCCACTCTGCCAAGACATTTATTTGAATGGTTTTCTTATGCCATATTTTTGCACGTCTGAAATCAACTTGAATAAGCATGGGGAACTGGTGTGTGAGCTTGTCAACGGAATCCCTCCCTCCACACACATTAACACATGTGTTCCAATGAGGCCCAAAAATACATTTTTACAATTATAGTTTTAAATTTTTACACTCAATATTCAAAATTAATTTTGAACTCAACTTAAACAGTATTCCAGATAAAATGATGATTATCATAGTTATCATGCCATCATGCTTTGCTCTCTTTGGAGTGGTACCAACATGGCAATGATTTTTATTTTGTCCAAACTCCATTTTGACAAAAAAAAAATCAAGATACAGTGCCTTCAGAGGATATTTCTCCAAAAAGTACGATCTTTGTCCCCATGTGCAGTTACAAACCGTAGTCTGGCTTTTTTATGGTGGTTTTGGAGCAATGGCTTCTTCCTTGCTGAGCGGCCTTTCAGGTTATGTCAATGAAGGACTCATTTTACTGTGGATATAGATACTGTTGTATCTGTTTCCTCCAGCATCTTCACAAGGTTCATGAATGTGGTACCTTCAGGCATTTGGAAATTGCTTCCAAGGATGGCCCAGACTTGTGGAGGTCTAAAACTTTTTCTGGGGTCTTGGCTGATTTCTTTTGATTTCCCCATGATGTCAAACAAAGAGGCATTGCATTTTGAAGGCAGGCCTTGAAATACATCCACAGGAACACCTCTAAATGACTCAAATTATGTCAATTAGCCTATCAGAAGCTTCTAAAGCCATGACATCATTTTCTGGAATTTTCCAAGCATTTTCCAAGCTGTTTAAGAGGGATCTATATGATAAGTTGTTTGTTATTATTAAAACAGAATATCAACAGGATAAGGCGGTCATAATCATAGGCATAGAATTGTCACACTGGGGCTGTTGTTAGGTCTGTAAATGTGTCTTAATCGACATGCTACAGTTGAAGTTGGAAGTTTACATACACTTAGGTTGGAGTCATTAAAACTTGTTTTTCAACCACTCCACAAATTTCTTGTTAACAAATTATAGTTTTGGCAAGTCAGTTAGGACATCTACTTTGTGCATGACACAAGTCATTTTTCCAACAATTGTTACAGACAGATTATTTCACTTATAATTCACTGTTTCACAATTCCAGTGGGTCAGAAGTTTACATACACTAAGTTGACTGTGCTTTTAAACATCTTGGAAAATTCCCAAAAATGATGTCATGGCATAAGATGCTTCTGATAGGCTAATTGACACAATTTGAGTCAATTGTAGGTGTACCTGTGGATGTATTTCAAGGCCTACCTTCAAACAGTGGCTCTTTTCTTGACATCATGGGAAAATCAAACAATAGTACGCAAGTATAAACACTGTGGGACCACGCAGCCCTCATACTGCTCAGGAAGGAGATGCATTCTGTCTCTTAGAATGAACGTACTTTGGTGCGAAAAGTGCAAATCAATCCCAGAACAACAGCAAAGGACCTTGTGAAGTTGCTGGAGGAAACAGGTACAAAAGTATCTATATACACAGTATAACGAGTCCTATGTCGACATAACCTGAAATGTAGCTAAGCATGGAAGAAGCCAATGCTCCAAAACCGCCCTAAAAAAGCCATAATATGGTTTGCAACTGCACATGGGGACAAAGATTGTACTTTTTGGAGAAATGTCCTCTGGTCTGATGAAATAAAAATAGAACTGTTTGTCCATAATGACAATCGGTACGTTTAGAGGAAAAAGGGGGATGCTTGCAAGCCGAAGAACACCATTCCAACCGTGAAGCACGGGAGTGGCAGCATCATGTTGTGGGAGTGCTTAGCTGCAGGAGGAACTGGTGCACTTCACAAAATAGATGGCATCATGAGAATGAAAATAATGTGGATAAATTGAAGCAACATCTCAAGACATCAGTCAGGAAGTAAAAGCAGGGTCGCAAATGGGTCTTCCAAATGGACAATGACCCCAAGCATATTTCCAAAGTTGTGGCAAAATGACTTAAGGACAACAAAGTCAAGGTATTGGAGTGGCCATCACGAATCCCTGACCTCAATCCTATAGAAAATTTGTGGTCAGAACTGAAAAGCGTGTGCGAGCAAGGAGGCCTACAAACCTGACTCAGTTACACCAGCTCTGTCAGGAGGAATGGGCCAAAATTCACCCAACTTATTGTGGGAAGCTTTTGGAAGGCTACCCAAAATATTTGACCCAAGTTAAACAATTTAAAGGCAATGCTACCAAATACTAATTGAGTGTATGTAAACTTCTGACCCACTGGGAATGTGATGAAAGAAATAAAAGTTGAAATAAATCATTCTCTTTGCTATTGTTATTATATACATTGCACATTTTTTAAATAATGTGGTGATCCTAACTGACCTAAGACAGGGATTTTTGCTAGGATTATGTCTGGAATATTGAAAAACTGAGTTTAAATGCGTTTGGCTAAGGTGTATGTAAACATCCGACTTCAACGGTACATATGAGATGAGTATTGCAAGATAAACATTATTAAAGTAACCAGTGTTTCATTTATTATAGTGGCCAACTATTTCAAGTCTGTGTATGTAGGCTGCAGCCTCTTTGTATTAGTGATGGCTATTTAACAGTCTGATGGCCTTGAGATAGAAGCTGTTTTTCAGTCTCTCAGGCCCAGCTTTGATGCACCTGTACTGACCTCGCCTTCTGGATGATAGCGGGGTGAACAGGCAGTGGCTTGAGTGGTTGTTGTCCTTGATGATCTTTTTTGCCTTCCTGTAACATCGGGTGCTGTAGGTGTCCTGGAGGGCAGATAGTTTGCCCCTGGTGATGCGTTGCGCAGACCGCACCACCCTCTGGAGAGCCCTGCAGTTGTGGGCGGTGCAGTTGCCGTACCAGGTGGTCATACTGGATGCTCTCAATTGTGCATCTATAAAAGTTTGAGGGTTTTAGGTGACAAGCCAAAGTTTGTTGGTGATGTGTATGCCGATGAACTTAAAACTTTCCACATTCTCCACTGGTGTCCCGTCATTGTGGATTGGGGGGGGTGCTGTTTCCTGAAGTCCATGATCATGTCCTTTGTTTTGTTGACGTTGAGTGAGAGGTTATTTTCCTGACACCACACTCCCAGATCCCTCACCTCCTCCCCTGTAGGCTGGTCTCATCGTTGTTGGTAATCAAACCTACGATTGTTGTGTTGCCTGTAAACTTGATGATTGATTTGGAGGCGTGCATGGTCATGCAGTCATGGGTGAACATGGAGTACAGGAGAGGCTGAGCACACACCCTTGTGGGGCCCCAGTGTTGAGGATCAGCAAAGTGGAGGTGTTGTTTCCTACCTTCATCACCTGGGGGCGGCCGTCAGAAATTCCAGGACCCAATTGCACAGGGCAGGGTTCAGACCCAGGGCCTCAAGCTTAATTATGAGCTTGGAGGGTATGGTGTTGAATGCTGAGCTACAGTCAATGAACAGCATTCTTTCATAGGTATTCCTCTTGTCCAGATGGAATAGGGCATTGTGCTGTGTGATGGCGATTGCATCGTCTGTGAACTTATTGGGGCATTAAGCAAATTGGAGTCGGTCTAGGGTGGCAGGTAAGGTGGAGGTGATATGATCCGAGACTAGTCTGTCAAAGCACTTAATGATGACAGAAGTGAGTGCATTAATAGTGTCACACCCTGATAGTCATTTAGTTCAGTTACCTTTGAGTTCTTGTGAACATGGACAATGGTGGCTATCTTGAAGCATGTGGGGCAGCATACTGGGATATGTCTGTAAACACACATATGTCTGCGCATGCTCTGAGGACGCGGCTAGGGATGACGAGTCCTCCAAGCAGCCTTGCGAGGGTTAACACGTTTAAATGTCTTACTCACTTCGGCCACGGAGAAGGAGAGCACACAGTCCTTGGTAGCTGGCCGCGTTGGTGGCACTGTGTTATTCTCAAGAATTGGTCAGACAAGTGTTGAATAGTCTTTAACAAGGGTACTTCCTGTTTGAGTTTCTGCCTATAGGAAAGGAGGAGCAAAATAGAGTTGTGGTCAGATTTGACGAAAGGAGGGTGGGGGAGGTTCTTGGTATGCATCCCAGAAGTTGAAGTAGCAATGGTCGAGTGTTTTTCCAGCGCGAGTGTTACTGTTGATATGCTGATAGAATTTAGGAAGCCTTTTCCTCAAATTTGGATTGTTAAAATCTCTCGCCACAATAAATGCAGCCTCAGGATATATGGTTTCCAGTTTGCATAAAGTCCAGTGAAGTTCCTTGAGGGCTGTCGTGATATCGGCTTGAGCGGGGATTTACACGGCTGTGACAATAACAGAAGAGAATTCCCTTATGAGATAATGTGGTCTGCATTTGATTGTGAGATATTCTAGTTCGGGTGAATAAAAGGACTTGAGTTCCTGTATGTTATTACAATTACACCAAGAGTCATTAATCATGAAACATACAACCCTCCCTTCTTCTTCCCAGAGAGATATTTATTCCTGTCGGAGTGATGGACTGAGAATCCAGATGGCTGGACCGACTCCGACAGTATATCCGGGAGAACCATGTTTCCGTGAAACAGAGTATGTTACAATCCCTGAAACCCTTACCCTGATCTCGTCCACCTTGTTATCCAGGGACTGAACATTAGCGAGTAATATACTCGGAAGTGGTGAGTGGTGTAAGCGCCTCCTAAGACTGACTAGAAGACCGCTCTGACTACCTCTTCTCTGCCGGCATTGTTTTGGGTCGGACTCTAGAATCAGTTGAATTGCCCTGGGTAGTACTAACAAAGGATCCGCTTCAGGGTAGTCATATTCCTGGTCATAATGCTGGTAATACTGTTGAGTTACCGCTGTTCTGATGCCCAATAGTGTCACACCCTGATCTGTCTCACCTGTCTTTGTGCTTGTCTCCACACCCCTCCAGGTGTCGCCCATCTTCCCATTATCCCCTGTGTATTAATACCTGTGTTCTCTGTTTTTCTGTTGACAGTTTGTCTTCTCTCACCAGCGAACTTTTCCGCGTTCCTGTTTTTCTAGTTATGTTTCCTAGTTTTTCCCGGTTCTGACTATTCTGCCTGCCCTGACCCCGAGCCTGCCTGCCGTCCTGTACCTGCCTGACTCTGACCTGATCAAAAACCTCTACCTGCCGTTGACCTGCCCTTTGCCTGCCCCGTGTCTCTAATAAATAATCTGAGAACTGTACTATCCGCATCTAGGTCATATCCTGAGTCGTGATAGTACGAACTGGCCATGACTGACCCAGCAGATTCACAAGAGCTCCGCAATGCTGTCTCCTCCCAGGGAGCCACCATTGGAATACACAAGGAGTTACTTCAAGGTCTTATGGAAGGATTCCAGACCTTGCCAGAACGCCAGAACCGTGCCTTCAATACATTACTGGTGCAATTCCGTGGATTGTCTGTAAGGCAGCCAGCCGCTACAGTAACCCCCCTCACTGTAAATTATCCCGCTACCAGTGGCGTTTCTCCCCAATCTACCCCCGCTTCCCCAAAAACCCTGCTTACCTCCCCCAGAGCGCTACACTGGAGATCCTGGATCCTGCCGGCATTTCTCTCCCAGTGTTCTCTAATCTTTGAGCTGCAGCCCTCTATATTTCCCTCGGATCGCTCGAGAATAATGCTGATGTCCGGTAGGGCTCTGGGCTATGGCGGTGTGGGAGCAACAATCCACCATTTGCCTCAGATTGGAGGAGTTTGTGGCAGAGGTACGAAAAGTGTTAGATTCTCCATTGTCCAGGAGAGAGGCTGATTGTAAGCTGCTCCAACTACGTCAGGATTCCCGTAGTGTGGCTGACTATGCGGTGGATTTTTGCACGTTGGCGGATGAGTGCCTGGAACCCAGAAGCCCTGTTCGACGTGTTCCATCACGGGTTGTCGGAGGGGATTAAAGATGAGATCGCAGCCGGGGAGCTACCCCTGGACCTCGACTCCCTCATAACCTTGACCATCTGGATCAATGGGTGGCTAGGGGAACGTAGGAAGGAGAGGGGGTCGGTTCCCTGTTGCCGACGTTCTTCCTCGAATTCCACTTCGCCTCTGAGGAATCCCAGAAATCCCTGACACCCACATTTCCGAGTGGATCTGATGTCAGGCAAAGTCTCTTAGGTCATGCAACTGGGCAGGGCTAGATTGTCTCCTGCTGAGCGCTTACGCTGACTTAACACCCAGAGCTGTATGTATTGTGGAGCTACGGGACATTTTTTATTCTACCTGCCCATTAAAGAACCAGGCTCATCAAGGAGGTACGAGTACGAGTACGCTGGTGAGCTGTACGGGGAGTTCCCCATCTTCCATTGCTCATACCTCTCGCCATGCTACCCATACTATCTCTCCGGTTAGTCATAGACTGTGGGGCCGACGAGAGCTTTATGGATGCTACCCTGGTGTCAGAGCTGGGAATCCCCATTACAACCCCTCTCTATTCCCATGAATGGCAGAGCGTTGGATGGGCGCTTTATTGGCAGAGTCACACCAGTTGTCCCATTAACCTGAGAGTGTCAGGTAGTCACAGTGAGTATATGCAGTTCCTGCCCATCTAATCACCTCATGTACCCTTGGTTTTGAGGATTTCCTGGCTCCAGAGGCACAATCTCCTGATCGACTGGGCTACTGGTTCTATCCTGGGTTGGAGCCTGTTTTTCCATGGGTATTGCCTGAAGTCGGCGCTGCCTGCCCCAGAACGTTTTCCTGCAGGCTTGGGAAAAGCCACGGACCTCTCCGCCGGAATACCATGACCTCTGGGAGGTTTTCAGCAAGGCCCATGCAATCGCACTTCCTCCGCATCGGCCCTTTGACTGCGCCATCAACCTTCTCCCTGGCACTACACCGCTTTTGGTGCGGCTTTATTCCCTGTCAGGTCCGGAGACCAAGGCGATGGAGACATATATTGAGGACTCGCAGGATGCAGGGGGTATCCGTCCTTCTGCCTCCTGCTCTGGCTCAGGGTTCTTTTTTGTGGAGAAGAAGGACAAAACCCTGCGTATGTGTATCGACAACCGGGGCCTGAATGACATCACGGTTAAAAACTGTTACCCAGTTCCACTCATCACCTCGGCATTCAAGCCCCTCCAGGGGCTACCATCTTCACCAAGTTGGACCCCTGGAACGCCTACCATATGGTACAGATCCGGTAAGGGGATGAGTGGAAGACCGACTTTAACACAGTTAGCGGGCACTACGAATACCTGGTGATACCGTTTGGACTGACCAACGCTCCTGCTGTGTTCCAGGCCCTGGTAAACAACGTTCTCTGGGACATGTTGAACCGGTTCATATTCGTCTACCTTGATGATATCCTCGTGTTTTCCCACTCGCCACAAGAACATGTCCGCAGTGATAGGCAAGTCCTCCAGAGTCTTCTGGAGAACCAGCTGTATGTCAAAGCGGACGAATGCGCATTCCATCGCTCCACAATCCCCTTCCTGGGGTACATCATAGCTGCAGACAACATCCAGATGGATCCTGAAAATCTGGGAGCGGTGGTGGATTGGCAGCAAACCCACCTCCAGAGTGCAACGCTTCCTGGGGATCGCCAATTTTTACTGCCAGTTCATCCGGAGCTACAGCACCCAGGATTCTTCCTCTTCCCGAGACCATCCTCCCCACCTCTTGTCTCGTGGCTGCACTCATCTGGGGTATAGAGACCCGGGTCCGTGAGGCACAGCGTTCCCAGCTGGGTGGGAGGGGTCCTGGACTCTGCCCGTTCCTTGGTCCTGGAATAAGCTCATTTACCCTCGATTGGCCTGCCATCCTGGCTCCCGTCGGACCCTGGCCTTTTTGGTGGCCCGTGATCCCCCGCCGTCGGATTCTGACAAGGCACCCCAACCTACGACCCCTATATCTCCGTCTCTTCTTCATGCAAATGACGGTGATTTGGGACTTATCCGGTGTCTGAAGTAAATCCTTTGTGTCTGACTCGTTAAAGAAAAATCATTGTCCAATACGAGGTGAGTAATGGCTGTTCTGATATCCAGAAGCTCTTTTCGGTCATAAGAGACGGTGGCAGAAACGTTATGTACAAAATAAGTTACAAATAATGTAAAAAACACACAATAGTACAATAAGTTAGGAGCCCTTAAAACGACAGCCATCTCCTCCGGCGCCATTGTCCTTCACTAATCAGTACAGTATGTCAACGTGAATACCGTTCCCCAACATGTATAGTGAACGAAAGTCAATACATCTTGGCCCTCACAGCTAACGTCCATTTGGAAAGCATAAGCTGGGTTTGTGAGAATTTCGGTCAGTTTCCTCTTGATTGCTTGCTATAGCATCAATTATTTGTTTAACAGTAATATCTGACAAAGGTATTCATGTGCGTTTCTGTGCCTCTGAATACATTGTTTTTACCATATCAATTTTTTTCCGGTAATATCAAGTCTCTGTAGTAGTGTGTGGTTTCATAGCGTAGAAGGCCTAGCCATTCACTGTGGGAATGATTTAAGTGCAAAGTGCAGCCTTTTCCTTTGATCTAAGGCTGCTCTCTAGTTTAAATATATCTTTTAGAATTTAATACTTTTCATTCAGATTTTTATGGTTAACCACATTATAATGATTTTGAGATACAAAGATGATGTTATAATATACATGTATACAGTGCTTTTGGAAAGTATTCAGACCCATTGACATTATACACATTTTATTACCTTATAGCCTTATTCTAAAATGGGAAAAAAATCCTTAATCTACACACAAAACCCCATATGACAAAGCAAAAACAGGTTATCAGAAATGTTTGCACATTCGTAATATTTAAATATTTATATCACATAATTACTTTACTGAGTACTTTGTTAAAGCACCTGTGGCAATGACTTGCAGCTCTTTTGGTCATAAGACACAGTGACAGAAACATTATGTACAAAATAAGTTACAAATAATGACAAAAAACATAATAGCACAATTGGTTACTCAGGATCTCATGACGGTATCGCTGTGCATTCAAATTGCCATAGATGAAATGCAATTGTGTTCGTTGTCTGTAACCTATGCCTCCCGATACCATAACCCCACCAAAACCATGGGGCATTCTGTTCACAACGTTGACATCAGCAAACTTTTGCCCTGTACAGTTGAAAACAGGATTCATCCGTGAAGAGCACTTCTCCAGCTTGCCAGTGGCCATTGAAGATGAGCATTTGCCGTCAGGTCAAGACCCTGATGAGAATGACGAGCACAGAGTTTATGCAGAAATTCTTCTGTTGTGCATACCCACAGTTTCATCAGAGGTCCAGGTGGCTCATCTCAGAAGCCAGATGTGGTGGTCCTGGGCTGGCGTGGGTACATGTGGTCTGCGATTGTGAGGCCAGTTGGATGTACTACCAAATTCTCTAAAATGACGTTGGAGGCGGCTTAAGGTAGAGAAATTAACATTAAATTATCCGGCAACAGCTCTGGTGGACGTTCCTGCAGTAGCATACAAATTGCATGCTCCCTCAAAACATTGTGTTGTGTGACAAAACTGCACATTTTAGAGTGACCTATTGTCCCCAGCACAAGGGGCACCTGTGTAATAACTATGCTGTTTAATCAGCTTCTTGACATGCCACATCTGTCAGTAGAACAGATTATCTTGGTAATGGAGAAAATGCTCCCGAACAGGAATGTAAACAAATTTGCGCACAACATTTGACAGAAATAACCTTTATGTGTGTATAGAACATTTCTGGGATATTTTATATTAGCTCATGAAACATGGGACCAAAATTAAAAACAGCAGACTCGCACAACTCAATCGCTGGTTGAAATCTATTTTCTATGCCTCCCAAAGATTGAATTTGTAGATAATTGGCCCTCTTCCTGGGACTCACCCTCAAATGGGACCAAGCCTGGCCTGCTGAGGAGTGACGGACTGCATCCTAGCTGGAGGTTTGCTCTTATCTTATCTATCAACATAGACAGGGCTCTAACACCTCTAGTTCCACAATGAGATGGATATAATATTCACATTTTTGGTGACTTCAATATTCCCATGGACAAGTCCACAGACCCACTCCAAAATGCTTTCTGAGTAATCATCGACTCGTCCAACATGTCTTGGAACCTACGCATTGCCTCAATCATACCCTGGATCTAGTTTTTGGAATAGATATTGTGGATCTAGATGTTTCTCCTCATAATCCTGACTATCGGACCACCATTTTATTAATCGCAACAAATAAGGATTATCAAAGCTGTTCTCCCTCGACCTATTCAAGGATGTCGGAGTACAAAAATCAGTTAACCTCTAAATGTCTAAGCTGTCTACTAAGCTAACATATGAAATTTTGTTAAGAGGTTCATACCAAGGATCATTTAGCTATTTGATTTGGAATTTTAAGACCCCTCAATTAAGGTATACATAAAAAATGGGTCTTAAAGCCCATAGAAAAGCATTTAATAACACATTCTTAAATGGCAAAAAAAATGTATCATAAGGAATAAGGCTTAAGTGTTTGTCCTATATCTAGGAGATATAAGACAGCTCAGGAAATGTTTGTGTTTAACCCCTCATTTTTGTTGCCATAAAACTCCCTCCATAATTCCATTAATTTGTATGGATTACTTTAAGAAGAGTCCAATGGCACTTGTGGGGTTTGCAAAACGGAGAATGCCATCGTGTTCGTTAGAGAGTTTTCCCTTTCCACAGTTGGGTCATATTGGTTTGTAGCCCAAACAGTTCGGACACCACAGACAGAAGTTAGCACATCACCATTACCGACTTCAGGCTTGCGGGGGTTATAGAGCAAAACGGACTACATAGACGTTTCACAAACATCGCTGTAGCTTTGCCACCTTCTACTGCAGATGCGGAAGAAGGGTAGAGACACAGCCCATGCCAAATTTTTTAATCTATAGCTTAAATTGACGGATGCTGATGGGTTTTTTAAAATTATGTTTCTTAGATTGGCACACCCGTGCATCAATCTAAGTAACATAATATAAAAATGAATAGACTCTTAAGGATTTAACCACTTAACCCAGGATCTAAATGTAACCTTGCATAACACCCTAGATGCAGTCACAATGCTAACAATAAAAACAATTGTCACAAGAAACTAGCTCCTTGAAGCAAGTTTCCAGAAAATTGGAACAGAAATGGTGCTCGACCAAATTTGAAGCTTTCTGTCTAGCTTGGAAAGAAAGTGCAGTGCAATATCAAAAAGCCTTCAGTGGTACACGATCAGCCTACTTTTCCAACCTGATTGAGAATAAAAACTATCAAAATGTATTGTTGATGTTGTCCCAAAGCTAACTAAAAAGCATCATTCCCCAGGTGAGGATGGCCTTCACTTCAGCAGTGATGACTTCATGAACTTGGATCATGATCATTAGAAAGCAAATTATGGACTCCTATTTGAATATGTGTACTTCTCCTGAACTCCGTTGTCCTGAGTCTGCACAGAACTGCTAGGACCTTGGATCATTGGAGACACTCAAGGTTTTTTAAAATCCTATATCTCTTAAAACCTCTTAGAGCTACCCCCTAGTTTTTTAAATTTTGGCCTGAAGACATACCCAAATCTAACAGCCTATAGCTCAGGCACAGAACCAAGGATATGCATATTCTTGGTACAATTTGAAAGAAAACACTCTGAAGTTTGCGTAAATGTGAATTGAATGTAGGAGAATATAACACAATAGATCTGGTTTAGATAATACAATGAAAAAAAACCATACGTTTTACTTTTTCGTTTTGTATCATCATCTTTAAAATGAACAAGATAAAGCAAACATTCAGATAGGATGATGCAACAGGACAGCACCTCAAGAGTAAATATGAACAGTTTAGGGTTCCATAGCCGCAGGCAGAACAGTTGAAACGGGAACAGCAGCAAGGCCAGGTGGACAGGGGACAGCAAGGAGTCATCATGACAGGTAGTCCTGACGCATGGTCCTAGGGCTCAGGTCCTCCTCCGAGAGAGAAAGAGAGACTTAGTACTTAAATTCACACAGGACACCGGATAAGACAGAAGAAGTACTCCAGATATAACAAACTGATCCTAGCCCCCCGACACAAACTACTGCAGCGTAAATACTGGAGACTGAGGCAGGAGGGGTCAGGGGAAACTGTGGCCCCATCCAATGAGACCCCCGGATAGGGCCAAACAGGCAGGATATAACCCCACCCACTGTGCAGAAGCTGTACACAATATTGTGCTGCTGATGCCAGGTTCCATAGCTGTCTCTTTCTGCTGTAAAGCAGAGGGTCATCAAGCATGTGGCGTAGGTGATGGGGGACTTAATTTAGCAAAGAACACAGCGACGCTTCCATGCTGTGCCCTTTTGGCCCTGAGGCACATCCATGCCTGCAGAAATACATTTGGGCAGATGAACACTACTTGTGGCAGGAGCTGCACTAACCAGCTTCAGTGGGAGATGGACACCTTGGCCCTGGGCGGTGCCATTTGGAGTCAGTGTCACTGTGAAAGAAAATGTTCAGTTAGAATAGTTTCACATTTGAGCCCTGTATCAACAGGTATAATAAACAGATATATATGTATATATTGAGTACAGGGAACATAAGGTTGAATATATTATGACAGACCAGCTGGATCTATTGTCTTTATTATATTACAACAGACCAGCTGTGTCTACTGTCTCCATTTCACTTTGGCCATTGTTGTGGGCCTGCCCTCCCCTCAACAGCCTCAAATAGGCTATTTCATGGGGTTTGGGGTGGGGCGGCAGACACACGCATCTCACATTTCATGACATTACATGTTTATATATTGCTTCTAAAATAAATAAAAAAATCACAAATAATATTTTATATTATTAATTTTAAACAAGGGCATTAGCATGAGAAGAACTTTCCAGTCCAAAACAATGTCCTCTCCCGTTCAAAAAATATTTCTCCACTTGGGAATCGTTAAATGAATCGTCCTACAACAATCTCACTTTCCCAATAAATGTATCCTAAAATTGTGTGTACATCTGTATATCTAGACTTAGATTTAGCTTTCCCTGACTTCGCCATAATGATTGATAAATAAACAGCTGAATATGCAAAACAACTCTGTGCGTAATATGTGTTGCTCCTTCCGGTATGAAACTTAAATAGCGTATTACTCTCTTTATGCCGGAACTTACTACATGGGTTGGTCTTGCAACACATAAACATGACCTATTGCCGTTTACCTCAGCTCATTGGCTATCTACCCAGCTAGATTTCAAGACGATCAGTGGTCATTGGGTTAAAATACATTCAATCAACGAAACAGCGGGCAAATCATTGGTGCACAATGATGTCATGACATGTCTTCAAATCGGTTTCTTTCAGGCAATCCGTCCCGCGAAATGACCCATCAGGTTGTGTTACAAACAAACCAGTTGATTGCAGTGAAACCAAACATGACTGGAAAAGTCACTTTCTGTGTGGGGTATTTACCTGGATTGTGTCGTTGAAAATGGAATGAGACGGAATTCACAACACAAGCAGTTCACAAAATGTTTTGTGTTAGGCTATAAAAATGGATTTTATCAAACAAAAGATCATTCATTGTGTAACAATGAGCATTGGGATTGCAAACAGACGAAGATCGTCAAAGGTTAACAATTTATTTTAATGCAGTTTGTGATTATGTTACGCTGTGCTGGTTGAAATTGTTTTTTTTAATGGGACTCTATACTCAGATAATCGCATCGTATTCTTTCGCCGGTAAATCCATTTTTAAATCTGAAAACGCAGTTGGATTAGCAATATTCTAGGCTTTCGATAAACGTGAGACACTTGTATTTTCCTGAATGTTTAATATGACGAATTTATGTAGCAATCACCGTATGTTGTGGAATTTCAGACCGCTACCAGGTTCCGTGCTCAGAGAGGGTTAACACATTCACGAAAATAGTCATTGCCTCTAAACATTCCAGCTGTCTCCTGGACCCTATTCTAACTAAACTACTGAAAGAGCTACTTGCTATGCTTTGCCCTCCTACAATGAATATAATAAATGGCTCCTTACCCTCTGGATGTGTACCAAACTCACTAAAAGTGGTAGTAATAAAGCCCATCCTGAAAAAGACATACCTTGACTTGGAAAATTTTATTTTATAAAATATCGGCCTATATCGAATCTCCAATTCTTCTAAATGTTTTTTGAAAAAGCTGTTGCTCAGAAACTCAATGCCTTCCTGAAGACAAATAATGTATACGAAACGCTCCAGTCTGGTTTTAGATCCCATTATAGTACTGACACCGCACTCGTGAAGGTGGTAAACAACCTTTTAATAGCATCAGACCAAGGTTCTGCATCTGTCCTCGTGCTGCTAGACCTCAGTGCTGCTTTCAACACCGTAGATCACCACATTCTTTAGGAGAAATTGGAAACCCTAATTGGCTTACGCAGACAAGTTCTTGCCTGGATTAGACGTTATCTGTCGGAAAGATAGAAGTTCATTTAAGTTCATCTCTGAGGATGGTTTGTTCTCTGGCAAATCAATGGTAAGTTTTGGTGTTCCTCAAGGTTCCGTTTTAGGACCACTATTGTTTTCACTATATTTTCTACGTCTTGGTAATGTGATTCGGAAACACAATGTCAACTTTCACTGCTATGTGGACAACACACAGCTGTATATTTTGATGAAACATGGTAAAGCCCCAAAATTGCCCTGGAAGCCTGTGTTTCAGACATAAAAAAGTGGATGGCTGCAAATGTTTTACTTTTAAACTCGGACAAAACAGAGATGCTAGTTCTAGGTCCCAAGAAACGAAGAGATCTGCTGTCAGATCTGACAATGAATCTTAATGGTTGTACAGTATTCCCAAATGAAACTGTGAAGAACCTCTGTGTTAATCTGGACCCCGATCTCTCTATTAATGAACCTATAACACATATTAGAAGAGCAGCTTTTTTCCACCTTCATGACATTTGTAGAGAAACGAATACATGATTTTGTCACTTCAAGATTAGACTACTGCAATGCTGTACTCTCCAAACTTGGGCTGATTTCAAGGTTTTACTTCTAACCTACCAGGCATTACATGGACCTGCTTCTACCTATCTCTCCGATTTGGTCCTGCCATACATACCTACACGTATGCTACGGTCACATGCAAGCCTCCTTATTGTTCCTAGAATGTCTAAGTAAACAGCTGGAGGCAGAACTTTCTGCTAAAGGTTTATGAAATGGTCTGCCGATCCAAATCAGAGATTTAGACTCGGTCTCAACTTTTAAGTCTTTACTGAAGACTCATCCTCTCAGTAGATCCTATGATTGAGTGTAGTCTGGCCTAGGGGTGCAAAGGTGAACGGCGAGGCACTAGAGTGATGAACCACCTGTCTCTGCCTAGCCGGCTCCCCTCTCTACTGGGACCTACTCGAACCCTATTACCTGGACTGTCACTCTCCGATGCTGTACCTCTTTCTCTCTCTTTCTCTGTCTTTTGCACCTTCTGTCTCAACCTCTGAATGCTTCGCTTTGAAAAGCCAACTGACATTTACTCCTGAGAGATGCTGACCTGTTGCACCCTCTACAACCACTGGTATTATTATTTGACCCTGATGTTAATTTATGAAGAACGATATGGGCTTAATTATACTATTATAATCTCCACCCGACACAGCCAGAAGAGGACTGGCCACCCTTCAGAGCCTGGTTCCTTTAGGTTACCTCCTATGTTCCTGCCTGTCTAGGTAGTTTTTACTAGCCACTGTGCTTCTTCGTCTGCATTGCCTGCTCTTTATTTTTCTGTTGCTGCTGATGTAAAAGGGGCTTTATAAATACATTTGATTGATTGACTAACACTGAAGACTTAAACTGAGAGAGATACATTTAAAAGTGACTGGTTCAGGTTCCTATGCATTTAGGGTTATGACTCACTAGTAGCTCTTGGAATTTTCCTGTGAACCACCATATAAACAAAATACAGAATCTCTAGACCCATCCTAGCCTGTGGGCCAGTCTGTTTCTGCTCTCTTACTAGCCCGGGGGCCAGTTTCTGCTCACTAGCCAAAGTGATTGAGTGGTTGTGGTTCAGGATAGACAGACAGGCAAACAGATAGGAGATGCCTTCAGTCAGGAGGCTGAGCTGAGATGTATCCCAAATGGCAACACATTCCCTATATAGTGCACTGCTTTTGACCAGGATTGAGAAGGAGGGATCATACAGGGCCATACACAAAGCAATACTACTCCACTCTTCCTCTTCTGTCTTACCATTTCTATCCCTGTCTCACTCCCACTTTACCTTCCTCTCTCTCATTCTTTCCCTCCCTCCACTCCTCCCTCTTTCTCCTCATTTTACTGGAAGCTGACACTGATGGACTTCCTGCATTAAGGCTTTTAAGCAATTAGCTCAGTTGTACATCTCAACTTTCTGTTTCACACCATCTGTCACGAATCCCGCAAGATGGTGCCTATTCCTGTTCGGGCAGCGCTCGGCGGTCGTTGTCGCCGGCCTACTAGCTGCCACCGATCCCCTTTTCTGTTTCATTTAGTTGTGTCTGATTTGTTGCACCTGCTTCGTGTTTAGGTTTGGTTGTGGGCTATTTAAACCCAGTAGGCCCGCCGGCTTTTGTGCGGGCTTGTTTTTCTGTTTGTGGTGTTTGATTATTCTTGTGGTTTATTTTTTTCCGATGAGTTTCGTCCTGTTTGTTTGTACTGGAACTTTACGCGCCCTTGTGTGTGTGTGTGGTGTGACCGTCTCTCTGTTTTTTTGGAATATTAAAGATCCCCATCTTTTGAACTACCCTGCTCTCTGCTCCTGACTCCTGCACTCACTACTTATTGAAGCCGTGACACCATCTCCTTCTCTTTCATCAACACAAAGACTCTCCCTTATCCTTCCACTTTCTCTCCTACCATCTACATCTTTCTCTTTACTCTGGTAATCTCTATCTCTCTCTCTTCCTTTTCCCCATCCTCATCTCTTCTTCATTGTCTCTTGTTCCATGTCCACATCCATCTCTTTTGTTCTCTCTCGTTCTCTGTCCTCCTCTCTCCCTTTACCCCCCATCTTTCTGTCAGAGCTCAGCCACAGCCCAGTGAGCAAAACTGATTGAGAAGACATATTTTCAACCAGTTTTTAAGTTGAAGACGTCAGTCAGCCACTCTCGCTGAATGTAAGCTTTGTGGATTGAATTACTGGAGAAGGCACTTAGGACTGGGATCCCGAGAGAGAGAGAGAGAGAGAGAGAGAGAGAGAGAGAGAGAGAGAGAGAGAGAGAGAGAGAGAGAGAGAGAGAGAGAGAGAGAGAGAGAGAGAGAGAGAGAGAGAGAGAGAGAGAGAGAGAGAGAGAGAGAGAGAGAGAGAGAGAGAGAGAGAGAGAGAGAGAGAGAGAGAGAGGGTAGGAGGAAAAACAGACAGCGAGGAAGACAAAGAGCAAGAGAGAGAAGGACAATTATGTGGACGGAGAGGAGAGGAAAGGGAGAGAGAAGAGGGAAGAAATTAAATGAATGAGAGGTGAAAAATGGAGGAGGAGGAGGAAGAGGAGAGCATGCCCCCTATTGGTGGGAAATAAGCATGCAGTAGTGGTCTCTGAGACGTCACCAATCAGCAACAGTCTGGAGGCCAGACCAACTAATCAGTTGTCAAATCAAGTATTTTACATATAAAAGGCAAAGGTGGCACATCTACCGAAGAAAATACAAGCCCCTAAAGAAAAAGGAGGGTTAGGACACCGAGATGTAGACATTTACAGTGTGGCTTTCGAGTCATCCAGACTGGCTATGCACTGGAGGAGAGAGGAGGGAGAGGAGAGCTTGGTTACTATGGAGAGAAGTTTGACATATACTTTTGGACCATTACAGGGTCTATTCCAAAAAAGAAACAATGACAGATATTTAATGAAGGGCATCAGTATAATTCTACACCACTCTAGGTCAGTGTGGTTGGTTGTCAATACATAAAAGGATCAAAGAGTCTCCCCATAGACAAAGATGCTTCTGTCTGGTATAATCGCACTATTTGGGATGGGGAGAAGTCAATAGTTTGGGGGAAATAGGTAAGAGAAAGGGTTTATACCCTGGGAGACTTGCACAAAAGTGATGTATTGTGTCATTTGAAGAAATTGGAAATTAGTATAAATTGTGTGATAATGATGTATGGAGCTATAGTATGTGCACTTTAAAAGCTGTGTGTCATTAGGTGGTGCAATTATGTCAAAATACAACCATTTTGTAGAATATTTATTTCCCCTACCATGCGCTGTACAATCAGATTTGCTACGTTTCAAAATGCTGTTAAAAGTGAATAATGATGTGAACATTTTGGAATTGTATGGCTAAGGTATTTATAAAGTAAAATAAATAAGGAAACATGCAGTGCTTAATTTGTAAATTGGGAGGTGTCAGAACAGAATGTGAGCCCGAGAGGGGCTCCGAGGTACCGGAACACATATATTTAAAAAAAACTTTACAATAAACCATTGGAAGCATTATCATTGCTTTTGCATACTGGCATAGAGTAGAGAGAGGTGCTTGCAGAAGTTGCACACATGGGTAAATTTGTTTGTAACCTAGGGTTTAGGATTTTTTTTACAAATGCTTTTCATGCAATTGTACCTTATTTTAGATGACTGGAGACTTTAGCAGAATCTTTTTGAATAACTCACAAAATATTGAAATGACAGGCTATACTTTGACACTGACAAACGAGAATCAAAATATTTTTATTGTGAAACAAATAAGAAATAAGACAAAAAAACAGAAAACTTGAGCGTGCAAAACTATTCACCCCTCCCAAATGCAAAACTTTGTAGAGCCACCTTTTGCAGCAATTACAGATGCAAGTCTCTTGGGGTATGAGCTTGGCACATCTAGCCATTGGGATTTTTGCCCATTCTTTAAGGCAAAACTGTTCCAGCTCCTTCAAGTTGGATGGGTTCCGCTGGTGTACAGCAACCTTTAAGACATACCACATATTCTCAATTGGATTGAGGTCTGGGGTTTGACTAGGCCATTCCAAGACATTTAAATGTTTCCCCTTAAATCACTCAAGTGTTGCTTTAGCAATATGCTTAGGGTCATTGTCCTGCTGGAAGGTGAACCTCCGTCCCAGTCTCAAATCTCTGGAAGACTGAAACAGGTTTCCCTCAAGAATTTCCCTGTATTTAGCGCAATATTTCTGTCTCTATAAAGATGATTTAGCAATTTGCAAGAACACTATAGCTGAGTTACAGTAATAGGCAATCAAAACATGTCTGAGAATGGAATTCCAAATACAAGTGTATTTAATTGCATTTTAAAATGAATGGATTCATATACAAGGCATACAGCTTAAGTTGCAAAGCATTACAAGGCCTTATTCGAAGCATGATCAAACAGAGAAAGAGACAGACAAAGAGACCATGGCCCATAGCTCATGGGAAAGGGAGAGAAAGAGTGTAGGTACACTATATATACAAAAGCACAGCACCAGTCAAAAGTTTGGACACACCTACTCATTGCAGGGTTTTTCTTTATATTTACTATTTTCTAATGGCGAAGACATCAAAACTATGAAATAGCACATATTGAATCATGCAGTAACCAAAAAAGTGTTAAACAAATCAAAATGTATTTTATATTTGAGACTAATCAAAGTAGCCACCCTTTGTCTTGATGACAGCTTAGAACACTCTTGGCATTCTCTCAACCAGATTCATGAGGTAGTCACCTGGAATGCATTTCAAGGTGTGCCTTGTTAAAAGTTCATTTGTGGAATTTCTTTCCTTCCTAATGTGTTTGAGCCAATCAGTTGTGTTGTGACTGGTACTGTATGTGGACACCCCTTCAAATTATTAGATTTGGCTATTTCAGCCACACCCGTTTGTGATAGCTGTATAAAATCGAGCACACAGCCATGCAATCTCCATAGACAAACATTGGCAGTAGAATGGCCTTACTGAAGTGCTCAGTGACTTTCAATGTGGCATCATCATAGGAGGCCACCTTCCCGACAAGTCAGTTCATCAAATTGCTGTCCTGCTAGAGCTGCCCCGGTCAAATATGAGTGCCGTTATTGTGAAGTGGAAACATCTAGGGGCAACAACAGCTCAGCCCCAAAGTGGTAGGCCACAGAAGCTCATAGAATGGGACTGCCGAGTGTTGAAGCGCGTAGCTTAAAAAATCATTCGTCCTTGGTTGCAATACTCCAGACTGCCTCTGGAAGCAAATGTCAGCACAATAACTATTAGTCGGGAGCTTCTTGAAACGAGTTTCCATGGCCAAGCAGCCGCACACAAGCCCAAGGGCACCATGCGCAATGCCAAACGTCATCTGGAGTGGTGTAAAGGTCGCTGCCATTGGACTCTGGAGCACTGGAAACGTGTTCTCTGGCGTGAATTTGTCCAAAAAAAGCTTTTGTTTACGTCTGTTGGAGGAATGATTACACCCTAGGTTAGCTAGATGCAGGTGATATTGGATTTGGTCACCGTCTGTCCATGTGTCACATGGACAGGCATGTCTCCCCAATATTCCGACATTGCATTTTGGCCCCCCCAATTTCATCATTGGAATGTGATGCAAAACGAGTCAGCAGTGTGCTTTAGGACCATGCGGATGCCTCCGACTGGCTGTGTAGCCTATTTGGAATGTTTATCCGACTGGATGTAAAAAAACCAAACAGTTATGTTTGGACTCCAAATTGCCATCTAAAACAAAAGTTGCGCGCCTTCTGACCGCCATTAGTTTGTATGCACTCCTCAAAGAAAACCATTGACTATTCCCAACGAGCTGGTCTTGTCAATGGGGAGAAACTGAAAGTTGTGTCTAACTCAAATCATCTCTGCAAAATTTTGGACTCCAAATTGCCATTGCAGAAATGGGTGAATGTGGTTAACACTGTCAAGTTTGGACCATCCAACTTTTGACTTATAAGACCGTACCTTACCCTGGAGGCCATCAAACTCTAGATTCATGCTATGATCTTATATATGCGCTTCTGACTCACAAGTTGGTCATGAGCAGGAACTACCGTTCTAAAACTAAATTGTCTAACTCTTCAAACAAATGCTTATCCAAACAGTTACCACCATTGTCACATAATGAAGATGGTGCCAGAGGGGATGGCTGCCGTTTTATGGGCTCTTAACTAACTGTGCTATTTTATTTGTAACTTTTTTTTGTACATAATGTTGCTGCTACCGTCTCTTATGACCGAAAAGAGCTTCTGGAAATCAGAACAGCGATTACTTACCTTGAACTGGATGATGAATTTCTCTTTAATGAGTCGGACGAGAGGGTCCTCATCCCAGTCACTTCCAGGACAAAGAGACGGAAGAGGTATTGCTGAATGAGATTGGGGTTCCTTGTGAGAAGTCGCCGAAAAGTGGCTAATCTGGACAATGGAGTCAGGTTGAAGCGGGGTATGGTAGCCTATCTCAGCAGTAAAAGGCCTCAAAGTCTGTGTCTCTCCCAGGGTCAGAGAGAGGGCTAAACCCTGATTTGTTTCACCTGTCCTCGTTATTGTCTCCACCCCCTCCAGGTGTTGCTTGTTTTCCCCAGTGTATTTATCCCTGTGTTTCCCTGTCTCTCTGTGCCAGTTTGTCTTGTATGTCCAAGCCTACAAGAGGTTTTCCCGTTTTCCTGCTTTGCCTTTTCTCCTTTTTAATTTTTGTAAAAAAATGTTTTTTTAGTCCTCCCGGTTTCGATCCTTGCCTGTTCTGGACTCTGTACCCGCCTGCCTGACCATTCTGCCTGCTCTGACCTTGAACCTGCCTGCCACTCTGTATCTCCGGGACTCTGATCTGGTTAGGACCTTTTGCCTGTCCACAACCATTTTCTTGATTATTTATTCCCTTTGGATTTTTTCAACATTTTAAACTCCAACCATCTGCCTCCTGTGTCTGCATTGTGGTCTCGCCTAGTGTCATGATAGAGAGAGGGTTTTTGACACCAAATCATGAATACCAAGGGGTATTTAATTATTTGGAATGACTGTAAATCTGAAAGACATTTGTTTTTAATGTAAATATTTAGCCCAATCATTGTATTATCTGTATTGAAGTAGAAAGCAAAGGGTTAGAAGCCTACATAACCCTTGAAGTAAAATGCAACATCCATTTATGGCCATATAAACTCTGATTTATATTGAAATAGATGTCATTCAATTGGTAATATTCATTTTTGTCTTCTAATGCCGCTTAAGGGGAAAGTAATCTGAAAGTAATTAGATGACATTACTGAGTTTGGGTCATTCAAATGTAATGTTACTGATTACAATTTTGGACAGGTAAATAATAACTGTAACGGATTACATTTAGAAAGTAACCTGCCCAATCCACAGGAGGTTGGTGGCACCCAAATTGATAATGGCTGGAGCTGAATTAGTGGAATGGTATCAAATACATGATGCCACTCCAGCCATTATTATGACCAACCCTCCCCTCAGCAGCTTCTACTGACCGAAACCTGCACTCACACATCTTCAGCATAAGCCAAGCTATGTTACATATAGCGGTACTCTTCAGCCCTATAGTAAGTGCTCAATACTCTGTCCGTACGTAAATGCACACACATTTCTTCGGGCACTGTCCAAACAGTGATACTCTCAGCTATAACTGCATGCTATACCGAAACAGCAGAGTTTGGCTCTCCGCCACTCCACACGGTGTCCTCGATGCAATGGTTCCCCAACCCAAGAGAACAGGGTTTCCTACCCGGCAAGGGAGTCCTTTCTCACTTGCACCTGCGCAGTTACCCCCCCCCCCTCAGTTACCCTAAAGCAGGTGAATTAATAAGTGCTTTGGCCGTATGGTCTATAAACTCTGTTTATCAGGGTACTATATTCCCATGTCAAGCCTCATCTGTATCCACCCTCTTTCCCCCATATCGCTGTGTGTGTGGGTGGGAAGTGCGGGACAAACAAACACAGTTACACAACTACAAGCCAGTCATTGTCTTGTTATTCTCTCTTTCTTTTGCTTGTTCTCTTTATTCATCAGTCTCATACAATGTTTACCATCACAACTACAGTGACAGGCAATAGTGGTGATGATGATGATGATGAAGAAGAAGCTGATGATAATGATGTCGTGGATGAAGAGGAGCAAAAAGTTTGGCGTCCAGCCTCTGGGAGGTGTTGAGGATTCATTACTCTTTCTCTCATCTCTGTCATTCCCTGTCTTTCAATTCGTTCTTCCTTTGTTTTTCATGATGGTTTAAAAAAATAAGCACCGTGAACATTTGACGTCGCCGGTAAGCACCTGAGGCCCGGCCCGCAATCCTGCCTGGACTAGCTGGACCAGCGGAACCGGGATGGGCGAGGGAGAGGAGGCAGAGTAGTAGGAGAGGGGAGAGAAGAGAGGGAGGAGGAGTAGGAAGTAGAAGAAGAGGAGGAGGGATGAAGAAGGTGTTTCCTGCTCAGTGCTGAATCCTCCTGATAGACTGGATCTGAGGGGTCTGGGCGTGGGAGCCAAACTCACGGTAACACTTGTACTCTCCTCCGTGGCAGTCACACTCCATGATGTACTGGTGGCCACGGTAGCCGGGGAACTGGTAGCACACAAAGCTAGAGGGAGAGAAGAGAACAGGTCTATCAGATTACACTGTTACTGTGAGGTAAGTCAGAGTGTGCCATGGGAATTAGGATGATAATCAACTTAGGCAATAGGACAGAGTATTGCAGGCAATAAACGTATGAAAATTATTACATTGTAGTGTATTATTGGAATGGCAGCTTCAGGTTTGAAATGATAAAGGTTGGCCAGCTGTAGTAGTGCAGTAGAAGTAGTAGTGGTATTGGTATTAGTGTTGTATTAGTAGTAGTAGTAGTAGTAGTAGTAGTAGTGGTAGTAATATCGGTATTAGTGTAGTAGTAGTGGTAGTATTGGTATTAGTGTTGTATTAATATTAGTAGTAGTGGTATTGGTATTAGTGTTGTATTAGTAGTAGTGCAGAAGTGGTGGTGGTAGTAGTAGTAGTAGTGGTAGTATTGGTATTAGTGTTGTATTAGTAGTAGTGGTATTGGTATTATTGTTGTATTAGTAGTAGTGCAGAAGTGGTGGTAGTAGTAGTAGTAGTAGTAGTAGTAGTAGTAGTGCAGTAGTGGTATTAGTGTAGTAGTAGTAATAGTAGTAGTAGTAGTGGTAGTATTGGTATTGGTGTAGTAGTAGTGCAGTAGTAGTCGTGGTAGTAATGGTATAAGTGTAGTAGTAGTAATAGGAGTGTAGTCGGTAGTAGTAGTAGTAGTAGTAGCAGTACTAGTAGTAGTGCAATAGTAGTAGCCATACTATTGGTATTAGTGTAGTAATAGTAATAGTAGTGTAGTCTGTAGTAATAGTGATGTAGTTGAAGTAGTAGTAGTAGTAGTGTAGTAGTAAAAAAAGAGCTTGTGGTGTTTTAGTAGTATTAGTGTAGAAGTAGTAGTAGTATTAGTGTAGTAGTAGTAGTAGTAGTAGTGTAGTAGTATTAGTAATAGTGCTGTAGTAGTTGTTGTAGTGTTGTAGTAGTAGTGTTGTAGTTGTTGTAGTGTAGTAGAAGTAACAGTCATTACTGGTAGTAGAGATTGGTCTGTGTCAGTAGTGTACTACTAATAGTAGTGGTAGTAGTAGAAGTAACAGTCATTATTAGCAGTAGAGATTGGTCTGTAGTAGTAGTAGTAGTAGTAGTAGTAGTAGTAGTAGTAGTAGAAGTAACAGTCATTATTAGCAGTAGAGATTGGACTGTGTCAGTAGTGAGTAGTGTACTAGTAGCAGTAGTAGTAGTAGTAGTAGTAGTAGTAGTAGTAGAAGTAACAGTCATTATTAGCAGTAGAGATTGGTCTGTGTCAGTAGTGTACTAGTAGTAGTATTACAAGTAGTAGTAGAGTAGTAGTAGTATTTCAGTTGTAGTTAAAGCTGAGTGAGTAGATGGTACAGCTGCAATTGTGCACTTGTAGTAATAGCAGAAATAGCAGTGGTAGTATATTTAGCGTGAAGTGGCAGTGTCCCTGTCATGGCATTAGTACTTACGCTCCACTCTGGATGTGCATGGATCCAACCTCATTGTTGAACCAGCCCATGGCCTGCAGGGAGGGGTAGTCATCACACATCTCAAACTGGCGACCAATCATGTTCTCCTTTTCATAGATGGTCATACGGGACTCCTTGTGGCTCTGAGAGAGAGAGAGAGAGAGAGAAGGGATGAAGAGAGAGACATATTAAGCAGCAGTTTACATTATTATAGTATTTCATGTATTGTTATCGATAATTGAATGTATCATAAGGTTATACAATATTATGCAATGTAAGTAATCTGGTAACCTTTGCATGATAATGTCATAGAATGTTATGTTGTCTTGAGTTGTTATAGTAAAGGTAATGTAGTGTGATTTGATGCATTGTAGATAATGTTGATAACGATAATAATGTGATGATCCATGATAATGTGGGATGGGATAGCATTGTATGCTGTAAGGTTCCCTATATAGGCTACTACTTTTGACCCAGAGCCCTAAGGGCCCTGGTCAAAAGTAGTGCAGTATACAGGGAATAGGGTGCCATATTGGATGCATTTAAGGGCTCACAGCGGAGCAGATGGGTCTGAACGAGATCATCCTCTCAATGCGGTAGGAGTTGCTGCCGCTGTAGGCCTCAAAACGGGGGTAGTCTCCCTTCTCCAGGACAAACTGCTGGCCACAGAAACTGGAGTGCTCATACCCAACCCAGCTAGAGGGAGGCAAAAGGAGGGACACAGGGAAGGAATGTTGGAGGGAGAGAAAGGGGAAATGGAAAGAGGGAAATAGTGATGGAGAGAGATGTAATGACAGAGAGGGGGATGTAGGGAGAAAGAAAGGAAGGTAGGGAGAGAGAAAGAAAGAGATAAATTACAGAAGAGATGACTAAGGAGCGAGAGAAAGATTAGTCAGTGCCCAGTGCAATAATGGCTGACATTGCCTCATGTTAGCCTACTGGAAAACCTCCCCTAAGTCTTCCATGTTTTGGGAAAAGTTTTGGGACTACTTACGCTCCACACTCGACCTTCAGGGAGCGGATGTTCTCCATGCCACACTCCATTATGTTCTGGCAGCAGGCAGTGAACTCCATACGCTTTCCCTGGAAGTACTCCTGGTCGTACACTGTGATCTTCCATGGGCCCATGGGCATGGGGTTCACAGGGTTCATTGGGTTGGTCAGAGCCATTATGTCCTTCTGTCTCAGTGCTGAAATGGAGAGAGATAGGAGAGAGGGATACAGAGGGAGATATTAACTGAACATATAAATAATTAAGTTAATTCTTGACCAAAACATTTTTTATGCCTACACCAAGAAATCCCACCCTGCCTTGAAGCTCCCAGTGAATGGCCCATAGCCTTTGGTCCCCTGACCAGTAGCTACAGAATAACACAGTTCAATGATCCTTTAGGCAAAGCCTCAGACAGACGTGTGCAGGACGCCTGACCAGCTCTATACACCAGGCTCTCCCTGTTAATCTGCTACTCTACCAAAGCCCTGGTAAGCTCTTTTAAACAAACAGAGTGATCTATGCATGATGACCAGTCATACCACTGCACTGAAGCTCCCGGTCATCATAGCCTCAATGGTTCTCAGATTGTTCTATACCATTCCACCTAAACTGAAGCCTTTCAAATAATAGTATTCTAATCCTCCAAACAAGATAAAACAAAAACGTATCCTGCTACTAACAGTCTAACAACTCCCAGTCACCACTGGTTCCATAGTCCCCTGTTCTAAAAGCCCTGCGAAGCTCTATCACACAGACAGATAGAAATCTATGGGCCGGTTTCCGGGACCCAGATCAAGCCTTACGCCTTTAAAAAAACACGCTCAATGGAGAATCTCCAATCAAATAACTTTGTGGTTCATCACTATTTGATAAACATAAAGCTATGTGCCAAGGCCCATCAGATCAGATCTATCCAAACATAGGAGTAAATTAAATCTATTAGATAAACATGAAGCTATCTGCCAGCAGACCTACCTAAAACGTAAGCTGTGTGTTTCGCAGGGTTCCACTAAGCTCTCTGCCAGGGAGGTGTGTGTGTGGGTATATATACACACCTTCGGGGCTAGGGGGTCGGCCACACCTACTTCACTGTCAGCACTTTGCTTTGGGATCCATTGTTACTGGGCCTGAGCCTTCCTGACACACAAAACACACACACACACACACACACACACACACACACACACACACACACACACACACACACACACACACACACACACACACAGACAGACAGACAGACAGACAGACAGACAGACAGACAGACAGACAGACAGACAGACAGACAGACAGACAGACAGACAGACAGACAGACAGACAGACAGACAGACAGACAGACAGACAGACAGACAGACAGACAGACAGACAGACAGACAGACAGACAGACAGACAGACAGACAGACAGACAGACAGACAGACAGACAGACAGACAGACAGACAGACAGACAGACAGACAGACAGACAAATAATGAATGCACGTCTTTACATTGGCCCGTGTACACGTAGCATGGGTTAATTTTGTATGGACATACACATACGCACACACACACACACACACACACACACACACACACACACACACACACACACACACACACACACACACACACACACACACACACACACACACACACACACACACACACACACACACACAGACAGACAGACAGACAGACAGACAGACAGACAGACAGACAGACAGACAGACAGACAGACAGACAGACAGACAGACAGACAGACAGACAGACAGACAGACAGACAGACAGACAGACAGACAGACAGACAGACAGACAGACAAATAATGAATGCACGTCTTTACATTGGCCCGTGTACACGTAGCATGGGTTAATTTTGTATGGACATACACATACGCACACACACACACACACATTTGCTCACAGAGAGACACCTAGTGTTCACACAGGAGCACAGACATACAGAGACACACAGACACCAATATAGACACCGTACATACGGTGAAACAAACACACCTACTGTATAGGATATAATGAAGTAATAAGACCCAAAGGGGGTGTTATATATTAGCCATGGCTAAGAGCTGTACTTAGGCACATGGCTTTGATTTACGTCATGCCTGGATAAAGTCCTTAGTTATATTGATACCTTATTGATATTATAAACCGGTTACCAACACAATTACAATATTAAACAAGTATTTTTGCATCATACCCATCATATATTGTCTTATATGCACTCAAGTGGCTAGTCTAGTTTATTAGGTACACCACCCAGTTCATGAAAATGATTAGCTCCTACAGACTGTCACGTGGCCTTAGCTTGCTATATAAAGCAGGCAGACAGGCATCGAGGCATTCAGTTACTGTTCGATTGAACGTTGGAATGGGCAAAACGAGTGATCTAAGTGAATTTGAGCGTGGTATGAACTCATGTGCCAGGTGTGCAGGGGCCAGTATCTCAGAAACGCCTGGCTTCCTGGGCTTTTCACGCATGACATTGTCTAAGGTTTACAGAGAATGGTGTGACAAACAAAAAACATCCAGTCCTCTGTGCGATAACAGATCGCTGATGAGAGAGGAAATAATTGTGCAAGCTAAGACGTGGGCCACAAATGGGCAAATAACCGAGCAGTACAACAGTGGTTGGCAGAAAGGCATCTCGGAACACACAACTTGTTTGTCCTTGTCAAGGATGGGCTATTGCAGCAGATGACCACACCGGGTCCCACTCCTATCAGCTAAAAACAACAAGAAGTGGCTCCAGTGGGCACGCCATCACCAACACTGGACAATTGAGGAGTTGAAAAACATTGCCTGGTCCGACAAATCCCGGTGTCTGTTGCGTCACACTGATGCCAGAGTCAGATCTATGCATTGGCAAAGATTGGCACTGTTGTGGTATTGGCTGGTTATTGCTGATTGGCAGCATGAACGGACCATGTGAATGGACTATGATTAAATAAAATGTCAGCTGTGGGGGTCGTATAAAAAGGAGAAAGAGATGTAAAAGACAGAGCTGTCCTCCTCTGCAGCAATGTTACATACTTTTGATGACATTCGGAAGAGCGTTGTCAATTATGTTGCTTACTGTTTACATAAGCCTTGTTCTTTGGTTTGTGTTGTAAAATAGTGTACAGTACAGTTAAGTATGTACCTAATGATAGGCCTTCACCATTTCAGTTGTAGGCAGCAGCTCTTTAGAGATGAGATGATGACTTGAAAGTAAATTATAAAGTCATCAAATAATACAAATATTTTATTAAGGTAAGGAAATGTGAAAAGTGAATAACTTCTGGTTGATAAGTGATAGTATTAATTGTTTAATTCAGTGTTGTTACAGCACTCAACCCACCGAATCGACCTCAAAAAGCACTAGTTGTTCAGTATGGCAAGATTCCTCCTAGATGTGTTTTGTTCTTGTTTACATGCTTGTGTATGTACACTTGTCTGTCCTTCTAAGTAAATTCACTGATGTGCTATAAGCGATGACGGACTGTCATGAAATAGTTTCTAGTAAGCCTGAGGCAGAGCAATTTTTTCATTTCAGCTCCTTTTTCTTTTTTTTTTTTTTTTTTTTACAAGGAATCTAAATGAACATGAATTGTGGCGTTGCCATTATTTCCATGTACGTTACAGTATTGCCCGTCCATACGTAGGCAGGGCAGGCATGCTCTGTCTGGTGCAATGGGAGAGCAGAAAGGGCAGTGCTATGGTAGCATGCTAAAGCCTATTCTAACTCTCTATGTGTTTCATTGTGCTGCTAAAGCAAACAGGCAGAGACAGAAAAAAAACAGCGTTGAGAGAGGCTGGTAGGGCTGTACAATGCTACGGCATCCCATTCACTTCACTCCTCAGCAAATAATGAACATGTAGGGAAGAGCTTACTGACGTCAGCACATTGCCCAGGCCTCTCTCTCTCCGTGTGTGTGTGTGTGTGTGTGTGTGTGTGTGTGTGTGTGTGTGTGTGTGTGTGTGTGTGTGTGTGTGTGTGTGTGTGTGTGTGTGTGTGTGTGTGTGTGTGTGTGTGTGTGTGTGTGTTTTAGTGAATGTGAGAGTATGCATATGTTTTGGATGTTTTTGTGTGGGGGGCCTCTTCTCCTAGTATGTGTATAAATCAATGTGTGTGTGTTGTTTTGTGTGGAGGGCCTATGCTCCTAGAATGTGTATAAATCAATGTGTGTGTGTGTGTGTGTGTGTGTGTGTGTGTGTGTGTGTGTGTGTGTGTGTTTGTGTGTGTGTGTGTGTGTGTGTGTGTGTGTGTGTGTGTGTGTGTGTGTGTGTGTGTGTGTGTGTGTGTGTGTGTGTGTGTGTGTGTGTGTGTGTGTGTGTGTGTGTGTGTGTGTGTGTGTGTGTGTGTGTGTTTGGAGGGCCTCTGCTCCTATTATGTGAATAAATCAATGTGTGTCTGTATGTGTGTTGTTTTGTGTGGAGGGCCTCTGCTCCTAGTATGTGTATAAATCAATGTGTGTGTGTGTGTGTGTTGTTTTGTGTGGAGGGCCTCTGCCTCTAATATGTGTATACATCTGTGTGTGTGTGATATTTTTGTGTGGGGGGCCTCTGCTCCTAGTATGTGTATAAATCAATGTGTGCGTTTGTGTTGTTTTGCGTGGAGGGTCTCTGCTCCCAGTATGTGTGTAAATCAATGTGTGTGTGTGTGTGTTGTTTTGTGTGGAGGGCCTCTGCTCCTAGTATGTGTATGAATCAATGTGTGTGTGTGTGTGTTTGTGTTGTTTTGCGTGGAGGGTCTCTGCTCCCAGTATGTGTGTAAATCAATGTGTGTGTGTGTGTGTGTGTTGTTTTGTGTGGAGGGCCTCTGCTCCCAGTATGTGTATGAATCAATGTGTGTGTGTGTTGTTTTGTGTGTGGTGCCTCTGTTCCTAGTATGTGTAAAAATCAATGTGTGTGCGTGTTGTTTTGTGTGGAGGGCCTCTGCTCCTAGTATGTGTATAAATCAATATGTGTGTGTGTGTGTGTTGTTTTGTATGGAGGGCTTCTGCTCCTTTTATGTGTATATAAATGAGTGTGTGTGTTGTTTTGTGTGGAAGGTGTCTGCTCCTAGGATGTTGTCACGTCTAATCAAGGTGGGTGGAATCAGGCGAAGAGAGCAAATAGCGATAATAAGTTTATTCTCCGGTGAACAAAATAAACATGGTCAACCCAAATACAAACAGGGTGAAACTATCCAAAACAGGATAACAGACTAACCGGAGAATAATAAACACAAAAACACAGACAGACGAAACGAATGACAAAATAAATAATCCCGCACAAAACAAGGGCGGGACAACCTACATTATATACAGACGCTAATTAACTAAACAACACACAGCTGAAAACAATCAGACAAAACCAACAGATACACGAAAAGGGATCGGTAGTGGCTAGTAGGACGGTGACGACGCTCGCCGAGCACTGCCTGAACGGGCAGGAGAGCCAACCTCGGCGGAAGTCGTGACAGTACCCCCCCCTGACGCGTGGCTCCCGCAGCGCGCCGCCACCGTCCCCGAGAAGAACGACCCGGAGGACGAGGTGCTGGGCGATCCGGGTGGAGGCGGTGGAATTCTATCAGGAGAGAAGGGTCCAAAATGTCCCTCACCGGAACCCAGCATCTCTCCTCCGGGCCGTACCCCTCCCAATCCACGAGATACTGTAGGCCCCCCACCCGGCGTCTAGAATCCAGAATGCCTCGAACTGTATACGCCGGGGGCCCATCGATGTCCAGAGGGGGCGGAGGGACCTCAGACACCTCACCCTCTTGCAGGGGACCAGCCACCACCGGCCTGAGGAGAGACACATGAAACGAGGGGTTAATACGGTAATACCTAGGAAGTTGTAACCTATAACACACCTCGTTTATTCTCCTCAGGACTTTGAACGGCCCCACACACTGCGGCCCCATCTTCCGACAGGGCAGGCGGAGGTGCAGGTTTCGGGTCGAGAGCCAGACCCTGTCCTCCGATGCAAACACTGGGGTCTCACTGCGGTGCTGGTCAGCGCTCCTCTTCTGCCGTTCTCCCGCTAACCGTAATGAGTCCTGAACGGCTTTCCAGGTGTCCTTGGAGCACTGTACCCATTCCTCCACCACAGGAGCCTCGGTCTGACTCTGATGCCGTGGAGCCAGGACCGGCTGGTAACCTAACACACACTCAAAAGGAGACAAGTTAGTAGAGGAGTGGCGTAAGGAGTTCTGGGCTAGTTCGTCCCATGGAACATACCTTGCCCACTCACCAGGCCAGTCCCGACAATAGGACCGCAGAAACCTGCCCACATCCTGGTTAACACGCTCCACCTGCCCATTACTCTCGGGGTGAAAACCTGATGTTAAGCTAACCGAGACCCCCAGTCTCTCCATAAACGCCCTCCACACTCTGGACGTGAATTGGGGACAACGATCAGAGACGATGTCCTCAGGCACCCCATAGTGCCGGAAGACATGGGTAAACAAAGCCTCAGCAGTCTGCAGGGCCGTAGGAAGACTGGGCAACGGAATAAGACGACAGGACTTAGAAAACCGATCCACAACGACCAGGATCGTAGTACTTCCCTGGGACGGGGGAAGGTCGGTAAGTAAATCCACCGATAAATGTGTCCACGGCCGTTGTGGAACGGGGAGGGGTTGTAATTTCCCTCTAGGTAGGTGCCGAGGAGCCTTGCTCTGAGCACACACTGAGCAGGAGGAGACATAAAATCTCACGTCTTTAGCCAGTGTGGGCCACCAGTATCTCCCTCTCAGACTCTGCACTGTCCTCTTGATACCAGGATGACCCGAGGAGGGAAGAGTATGAACCCACCTAATCAGCTTGTCCCGGACCACCCTTGGCACGTACTTGGTCCCTACTGGACAGTTAGGAGGAGCCGGCTCTGACCATGAGGCCCTCTCTATCTCAGCATCAACCTCCCATACGACCGGTGCCACGAGACATGACGGTGGAATGATGGGAGTGGGCTCTACTGACCGTTCCTCGGTATCATAGAGGCAAGACAATGCGTCAGCTTTGGTGTTTTGGGAGCCTGGCCGATATGTGAGGGTAAACTGGAACCTAGTAAAAAACATGGCCCATCTAGCCTGACGTGGATTTAGTCTCTGAGCTGCCCGGATGTACTCGAGATTACGATGGTCAGTCCAGATGAGAAAAGGGTATTTAGACCTCTCAAGCCAATGTCTCCACACCTTCAGAGCCTTGACTACAGCTAACAACTCCCGGTCCCCCACATCATAGTTTCGCTCCGCTGGGCTGAGCTTGCTCGAAAAGAAAGCACACGGGCGGAGTTTGGATGGCACGCCCGAGCGTTGGGACAGCACGGCTCCAACCCCAGCCTAGGATGCATCCGCCTCCACTATTAACGCTAAAGAGGGGTCCGGATGCGCCAATACGGGCGCATTGGTGAACAGCTCCTTCAGACGACTGAAAGCTCTGCCCGCCTCTGCTGACCAGCGCAAGCGCACCGGTCCTCCCTTCAGCAGTGAGGTGATGGGAGCAGCCACCTGACCAAAACCCCGGATAAACCTCCGGTAGTAATTGGCAAACCCTAAAAACCGCTGCACTTCTTTCACCGTGGTCGGAGTCGGCCAATTACGCACGGCTGTAACGCGATCATCTTCCGTCACCACCCCGGAGGTGGAAATACGATACCCCAGGAAGGAAACGGACTGTTTGAAAAACTCACATTTCTCCGCCTTGCAATACAGGTCATGCTCCAGTAGTCGCCCAAGTACCTTACGCACCAGAGACACATGCTCCGCGCGTGTGGCAGAATAGATCAAGATGTCATCAATGTACACTACTACTCCCTGCCTGAGCAGGTCTCGGAGAATCTCATCTACGAAGGATTGGAAAACAGCTAGAGCATTCTTCAACCCGTATGGCATGACGCAGTACTCATAATGACCAGAAGTAGTACTAAATGTGGTTTTCCGCTCATCTCCTCCCCAGATACGTACCAGATTATACGGTCCAGTTTTGTGAAGAATCGCGCCCCGTGAAATGATTCCATTGCCGTAGCGATGAGAGGTAGTGGGTAACTAAACCCCACTGTAATGGAATTTAGACCTCTATAATCAATACACGGACGCAGACCTCCATCCTACTTCTTCACAAAAAAGAAGCTTGAGGAGACGGGTGATATGGAGGGCTGAATGTACCCCTGTCCCAGCGATTCGGAAACATATGTTTCCATCGCAACTGTCTCCTCCTGGGACAATGGATACACGTGACTCCTAGGAAGTGCAGCGTTTTCCAGAAGGTTTATCGCGCAGTCCTCTCGACGATGAGGTGGTAATTGGGTCGCCTTCCCTTTACTGAAGGCGATAGCCAAATCGGCATATTCAGAGGGAATGCACACGGTGGAAACTTGGTCTGGACTCTCCACCGTAGTCGCACCAACGGCAACTCCTATACACCTACCTGAACACTCCTCTGACTACCCCTTAAGAGGCCCCTGTCGCCAGAAAATCACCGGGTTGTGTTGAGCTAACCAGGGACCCCCAACACCACTGGAAACGCAGGTGAATCTATAAGGAACAGGCTAATCTGCTCCTTATGATCACTCTGCGTTACCATGTCCAGCGGCACCGTAGCCTCCCTAATTACTCCTGACCCTAATGGTCGGCTATCTAAGGAGTGCACGGGGAAAGGTCGATCTAACGACACCAGGGGAATCCCTAGCCTTAACGCAAGCCCACGATCCATAAAATTCCCAGCTGCGCCTGAATCGTCTAGCTCCTTATGCTGTAGAGAGGGGGAAAACCCAGGGAAAGAAATCAATACAAACACATGACCGACAGGAAGCTCTGAATGAGTTTGGTGCTTACTCACCTGGGGTGATCGAGCAGTGTTCCGCCTGTCCTCCCGACTCCTAGACGAGTTCCTCCAGCACCGGTCGGATGTGTGCCCTTGTCGACCACAACTGGTGCAGGAGGACACTCCTCTTCCGGTCCCCCTCGAAGCCGTACCTCCTAATTCCATAGGGATAGGAACAGGGGGGCTGGGGATTGGAAACGACAGGACCTGATCCGAACGCCCACAAGCAGCCAGCAGGTTGTCGAGACGGATAGCCAGATCGATAAGTCCATCCAGTGTGAATGTGGTGTCCCGACATGCCAGCTCCCTGCGGACGTCCTCCCTGGGACTACATCTAAAATGATCAATCAAGGCCCTGTCGTTCCATCCTGCTCCTGCTGCCAAAGTCCTAAACTCTAGGGCAAAATCCTGTACGCTCCTCGTCTCCTGACGCAGGTGAAACAGCCGTTCACCCGCCGCCCGACCCTCGGGTGGATGGTCAAAAACAGCTCGGAATCGGCGGGTGAACTCTGGGTAATTATCCTTAGCCGAGTCCGGACCATTCCACATTGCGTTGGCCCACTCGAGGGCTCGCCCAGTCAAGCAGGAGACGAGGGCGCACACGCTCTCCTCTCCAGAGGGAGCAGGACGCACGGTAGCCAGGTATAGTTCCAGCTGAAGGAGGAAACCCTGGCACCCAGCCGCCGATCCGTCAAACTCCCGTGGGAGTGTCAGCCGAAGAGCCCCAAAGCCAGATGTGGTCGCAGAAACAGGAGGTGCTGGAGAAGGGGTTACTAGAGATGAGGTGGGGAGGCCACTCCTCTCCCATCGATCCATTCTCTCCATCATTTGGTCCATAGCAGAACCAATCCTGTGAATCACGCTGGTATGATGGAGGACCCTCTCTTCCATCGATGGGATAGGAGACGCTGCTGCTCCTGCTGATTCCATGGTGGTGCGGGATTCTGTCACGTCTAATCAAGGTGGTTGGAATCAGGCGCAGAGAGCAAATAGCGATAATAAGTTTATTCTCCGGTAAACAAAATAAACACGGTCAACCCAAATACAAACAGGGTGAAATTATCCAAAACAGGATAACAGACTAACCGGAGAATAATAAACACAAAAACACCGACAGACGAAACAAATGACAAAATAAACAATCCCGCACAAAACATGGGCGGGACAACCTACATTATATACAGACACTAATTAACTAAACAATACACAGGTGAAAACAATCAGACAAAACCAACAGATACACGAAAAGGGATCGGTAGTGGCTAGTAGGACGGTGACGACGCTCGCCGAGCACCGCCTGAACGGGCAGGAGAGCAACCTCGGCGGAAGTCGTGACAGATGTGTATAAATCAATGTGCGTGTGTGTGTTGTTTTGTGTGGAGGGCCTCTGCTCCTAGTATGTGTATAAATCAACGTGTGTGTGTGTGTTGTTTTGTGTGGAGGGCCTCTGCTCCTAGTATGTGTATAAATCAAAGTTTGTGTGTTGTTTTGTATGGAGGGCCTCTGCTCCTAGTATGTGTATAAATCAATGGGTGTGTGTGATGTTTTGTGTGGAGGGCCTCTGCTCCTAGTATGTGTATGAATCAATGTGTGTGTGTTTGTGTTGTTTTGAGTGGAGGGTCTCTGCTCCTAGTATGTGTATAAATCAATGTGTGTGTGATGTTTTGTGTGGAGGGCCTCTGCTCCTAGTATGTGTATATATCAATGTGTGTTTATGTGTGTTGTTTTGTGTGGAGGGCCTCTGCTCCTTGTATGTGTATACATCAATGTGTGTGTGTGTTGTTTTGTGTGGAGGGCCTCTGCTCCTAGTATGTGTATAAATCAATGTGTGTGTGTTTGTGTTGTTTTGAGTGGAGGGTCTCTGCTCCTAGTATGTGTATAAATCAATGTGTGTGTGATGTTTTGTGTGGAGGGCCTCTGCTCCTAGTATGTGTATAAATCAATGTGTGTGTGTGTGTTGTTTTGTGTGGAGGGCCTCTGCTCCTAGTATGTGTATAAATCAAAGTTTGTGTGTTGTTTTGTATGGAGGGCCTCTGCTCCTAGTATGTGTATAAATCAATGTGTGTGTGTGTGTTGTCTTGTGGGGGGGGGGGGGGGGCTCTGCTACTAGTATGTGTATAAATCGATGTGTGTGTGTGTGTGTGTGTGTATGTGTGTGTGTGTGTGTGTGTGTGTGTGTGTGTTGTCTTGTGTGGGGGGCCTCTGCTCCTAGTGTGTGTATAAATCAACGTGTGTTTATGTGTGTTGTTTTGTGTGGAGGGCCTCTGCTCCTTGTATGTGTATAAATCAATGTGTGTTTATGTGTGTTGTTTTGTGTGGAGGGCCTCTGCTCCTTGTATGTGTATAAATCAATGTTTGTGTGTTGTTTTGTATGGAGGGCCTCTGCTCCTAGTATGTGTATAAATCAATGTGTGTGTGTGTGTTTTTTTGTGTGGAGGGCCTCTGCTCCTAGTATGTGTATAAATCAATGTTTGTGTGTTGTTTTGTATGGAGGGCCTCTGCTCCTAGTATGTGTATAAATCAATGTGTGTGTGTATGTTTGTGTGTGTGTGTGTGTTGTTTTGTATGGAGGGCCTCTGCTCCTAGTATGTGTATAAATCAATGTGTGTGTGTGTGTGTGTTGTCTTGTGGGGGGTGGGGCTCTGCTACTAGTATGTGTATAAATCAATGTGTGTGTGTGTGTGTGTGTGTGTGTGTGTTGTGTGGGGGGCCTCTGCTCCTAGTATGTGAATAAATCAATGTGTTTTTATGTGTGTTGTTTTGTGTGGAGGGCCTCTGCTCCTTGTATGTGTATAAATCAATGTGTGCGTGTGTGTGGGTGTTGTTTTGTGTGGAGGGCCTCTGCTTCTAGTATGTGTATAAATGAATGTGTGTGTGTGTGTGTGTGTGTGTGTGTGTGTGTGTGTGTGTGTGTGTGTGTGTGTGTGTGTGTGTGTCTGTGTCTGTGTGTGTGTGTGTGTGTGTGTGTGTGTGTGTGTGTGTGTGTGTGTAGTTTTGTGTGGAGGGCCTCTGCTCCTAGTATGTGAATAAATTAATATGTGTGTCTGATGTTTTGTGTGGTGGGCCTCTGCTCCTAGTATGTGTATGAATCAATGTGTGTGTGTGTGTGTGTGTTGTTTTGTGTGTGAGGACTCTGCTCCTAGTATGTGTATAAATTAATGTGTGTGTGTGTTGTTTTTTGTGGAGGGCCTCTGCTCCTGGTATGTGTATGAATCAATGTGTGTGTGTGTGTGTGTGTGTTGTTTTGTGTGGAGTGCCTCTGCTCCCAGTATGTGCATAAATCAATGTGTGTGTGTGTGTGTGTTGTTATGTGTGGAGGGTTTCTGCTCCTAGTATGTGTATAAATCAGTGTGTGTGTGTGTGTGTGTGTGTGTGTGTGTGTGTGTGTGTGTGTGTGTGTGTGTGTGTGTGTGTGTGTGTGTTGTTTTGTGTGTGGGGCCTCTTCTCCTAGTATGTTTACAAATCAATGTGTGTGTGTGTGTTGTTTTTTGTGGAGGGCCACTGCTCCTAGTATGTGTGTGTGTATGTTGTTTTGTATGTGGGCCTGTGTGTGTGTGTGTGTGTGTGTGTTGTTATGTGTGGAGGGTTTCTGCTCCTAGTATGTGTATAATTCAACGTGTGTGTGTGTGTGTGTGTGTGTGTGTGTGCATTGTTTTGTGAGGGGGGTCTCTACTCCTAGTATGTGTATAAATCAATGTGTGTGTGTGTGTGTGTGTGTGTGTGTGTGTGTGTGTGTGTGTGTGTGTGTGTGTGTGTGTGTGTTGTTTTGTGTGGAGGGCCTCTGCTCCTAGTATGTGTATAAATCAATGTGTGTGTGTTGTTTTGTGTGGAGGGCCTATGCTCCTAGTATGTGTATAAATCAATGTGTGTGTGTTGTTTTGTGTGGAGGGCCTATGCTCCTAGTATGTGTATAAATCAATGTGTGTGTGTGTGTGTGTGTGTGTGTGTGTGTTGTTTTGTGTGTGGGGCCTCTTCTCCTAGTATGTTTACAAATCAATGTGTGTGTGTGTGTGTGTTGTTTTGTGTGGAGGGCCACTGCTCCTAGTATGTGTATAAATTAATATGTGTGTGTGTTGTTTTGTGTGGAGGGCCACTGCTCCTAGTGTGTGTATAAATCAATGTGCGTTTGTGTGTTGTTTTGTGTGGAGGGTCTCACTCCCAGTATTTGGCCTCTGCTCCTTGTATGTGTATACATCAATGTGTGTGTGTGTTGTTTTGTGTGGAGGGCCTTTGCTCCTAGTATTTGTATAAATCAATGTGTGTGTGTGTGTGTGTTGTTTTGTGTGGAGGGCCTCTGCTCCTAGTATGTGTATATATCAATGTGTGTGTGTGTGTTTGTGTGTGTTGTTTTGTGTGTGGGACCTCTGTTCCTCGTATGTTTATAAATCAATGTGTGGTTGTGTGTGTGTGTGTGTGTGTGTGTGTGTGTGTGTGTGTGTGTGTGTGTGTGTGTGTGTGTGTGTGTGTGTGTGTGTGTGTGTGTGTGTGTGTGTGTGTGTGTGTGTGTGTGTGTGTGGAGGGCCTCTGCTCCTAGTATGTGTATAAATTAATATGTGTGTGTGTTGTTTTGTGTGGAGGGCCTCTGCTCCTAGTATGTGTATGAATCAATGTGTGTGTGTGTGTTGTTTTGTGTGTGAGGACTCTGCTCCTAGTATGTGTATAAATTAATGTGTGTGTGTGTGTGTGTGTGTTGTTTTGTGTGGAGGGCCTCTGCTCCTAGTATGTGTATATATCAATGTGTGTGTGTGTGTTTGTGTGTGTTGTTTTGTGTGGAGGGTCTCTGCTCCTAGTATGTGTATAAATCAATGTGTGTGTGTGATGTTTTGTGTGGAGGGCCTCTGCTCCTAGTATGTGTATAAATCAATGTGTGTGTGTTTGTGTTGTTTTGAGTGGAGGGTCTCTGCTCCTAGTATGTGTATAAATCAATGTGTGTGTGATGTTTTGTGTGGAGGGCCTCTGCTCCTAGTATGTGTATATATCAATGTGTGTTTATGTGTGTTGTTTTGTGTGGAGGGCCTCTGCTCCTTGTATGTGTATACATCAATGTGTGTGTGTGTTGTTTTGTGTGGAGGGCCTCTGCTCCTAGTATGTGTATAAATCAATGTGTGTGTGTTTGTGTTGTTTTGAGTGGAGGGTCTCTGCTCCTAGTATGTGTATAAATCAATGTGTGTGTGATGTTTTGTGTGGAGGGCCTCTGCTCCTAGTATGTGTATATATCAATGTGTGTTTATGTGTGTTGTTTTGTGTGGAGGGCCTCTGCTCCTTGTATGTGTATACATCAATGTGTGTGTGTGTTGTTTTGTGTGGAGGGCCTCTGCTCCCAGTATTTGTATAAATCAATGTGTGTGTGTGTGTGTGTGTTGTTTTGTGTGGAGGGCCTCTGCTCCTAGTATGTGTATATATCAATGTGTGTGTATGTGTTTGTATGTGTTGTTTTGTGTGTGGGACCTCTGCTCCTCGTATGTTTATAAATCAATGTGTGTGTGTGTGTGTGTGTGTGTGTGTCATGCAGGTGAATGAGGACCCAAAAGCGACTTGGCGAAAACAGAGTCTTTAATCCAGTAAAGTAATTCTACAAACATAAGACATAATTCCACTCGTAATTACGAGAACAGACTGGAGACTCGATCAAGAACTGCAGGTTGCCTCGGGAAGGCACTTGAACCTAGCAGACTCAGACACCTGCTCTCCACGCAGCATCTGAGGGAAACACGACACGACAGGGCGATACACAGACACAGCACGGTGAACAATAGACAAGGATCCGACAGGACAGGAACGGAAAACAAGGGAAGAAATAGGGACTCTAATCAGGGGAAAAGATAAGGAACAGGTGTGGGAAGACTAAATGATTGATTAGGGGAATAGGAACAGCTGGGAGCAGGAACGGAACGATAGAGAGAAGAGAGAGAGGAAGGGAGAGAGAAAAAGGGGAACGAACCTAAAAAGACCAGCAGGGGGAAAATGAACAGAGGGAAAAGCAAAATGACAAGACAATCTAAGACAAAACATGACAGTGTGTGTGTGTGTGTGTGTGTGTGTGTGTGTGTGTGTGTGTGTGTGTGTGTGTGTGTGTGTGTGTGTGTGTGTGTGTGTGTGTGTGTGTGTGTGTGTGTGTGTGTGTGTGTGTGTGTGTGTGTGTGTGGAGGGCCTCTGCTCCTTGTATGTGTATATATCAATGTGTGTGTGTGTGTTTGTGTGTGTTGTTTTGTGTGTGGGACCTCTGTTCCTCGTATGTTTATAAATCAATGTGTGGTGTGTGTGTGTGTGTGTGTGTGTGTGTGTGTGTGTGTGTGTGTGTGTGTGTGTGTGTGTGTGTGTGTGTGTGTGTGTGTGTGTGTGTGTGTGTGGAGGGCCTCTGCTCCTAGTATGTGTATAAATTAATATGTGTGTGTGTTGTTTTGTGTGGAGGGCCTCTGCTCCTAGTATGTGTATGAATCAATGTGTGTGTGTGTGTTGTTTTGTGTGTGAGGACTCTGCTCCTAGTATGTGTATAAATTAATGTGTGTGTGTGTGTGTGTGTGTTGTTTTGTGTGGAGGGCCTCTGCTCCTAGTATGTGTATATATCAATGTGTGTGTGTGTGTTTGTGTGTGTTGTTTTGTGTGGAGGGTCTCTGCTCCTAGTATGTGTATAAATCAATGTGTGTGTGTGATGTTTTGTGTGGAGGGCCTCTGCTCCTAGTATGTGTATAAATCAATGTGTGTGTTTGTGTTGTTTTGAGTGGAGGGTCTCTGCTCCTAGTATGTGTATAAATCAATGTGTGTGTGATGTTTTGTGTGGAGGGCCTCTGCTCCTAGTATGTGTATATATCAATGTGTGTTTATGTGTGTTGTTTTGTGTGGAGGGCCTCTGCTCCTTGTATGTGTATACATCAATGTGTGTGTGTGTTGTTTTGTGTGGAGGGCCTCTGCTCCTAGTATGTGTATAAATCAATGTGTGTGTGTTTGTGTTGTTTTGAGTGGAGGGTCTCTGCTCCTAGTATGTGTATAAATCAATGTGTGTGTGATGTTTTGTGTGGAGGGCCTCTGCTCCTAGTATGTGTATATATCAATGTGTGTTTATGTGTGTTGTTTTGTGTGGAGGGCCTCTGCTCCTTGTATGTGTATACATCAATGTGTGTGTGTGTTGTTTTGTGTGGAGGGCCTCTGCTCCCAGTATTTGTATAAATCAATGTGTGTGTGTGTGTGTGTGTTGTTTTGTGTGGAGGGCCTCTGCTCCTAGTATGTGTATATATCAATGTGTGTGTATGTGTTTGTATGTGTTGTTTTGTGTGTGGGACCTCTGCTCCTCGTATGTTTATAAATCAATGTGTGTGTGTGTGTGTGTGTGTGTGTCATGCAGGTGAATGAGGACCCAAAAGCGACTTGGCGAAAACAGAGTCTTTAATCCAGTAAAGTAATTCTACAAACATAAGACATAATTCCACTCGTAATTACGAGAACAGACTGGAGACTCGATCAAGAACTGCAGGTTGCCTCGGGAAGGCACTTGAACCTAGCAGACTCAGACACCTGCTCTCCACGCAGCATCTGAGGGAAACACGACACGACAGGGCGATACACAGACACAGCACGGTGAACAATAGACAAGGATCCGACAGGACAGGAACGGAAAACAAGGGAAGAAATAGGGACTCTAATCAGGGGAAAAGATAAGGAACAGGTGTGGGAAGACTAAATGATTGATTAGGGGAATAGGAACAGCTGGGAGCAGGAACGGAACGATAGAGAGAAGAGAGAGAGGAAGGGAGAGAGAAAAAGGGGAACGAACCTAAAAAGACCAGCAGGGGGAAAATGAACAGAGGGAAAAGCAAAATGACAAGACAATCTAAGACAAAACATGACAGTGTGTGTGTGTGTGTGTGTGTGTGTGTGTGTGTGTGTGTGTGTGTGTGTGTGTGTGTGTGTGTGTGTGTGTGTGTGTGTGTGTGTGTGTGTGTGTGTGTGTGTGTGTGTGGAGGGCCTCTGCTCCTTGTATGTGTATACATCAATGTGAGTGTGTGTTGTTTTGTGTGGAGGGCCTCTGCTCCTAATATGTGTATAAATCAATGTGTGTGTGTGTTGTTTTGTGTGGAGGGCCTCTGCTCCCAGTATTTGTATAAATCAATGTGTGTGTGTGTGTGTGTTGTTTTGTGTGGAGGGCCTCTGCTCCTAGTATGTGTATATATCAATGTGTGTGTGTGTGTGTTTGTGTGTGTTGTTTTGTGTGGAGGGTCTCTGCTCCTAGTATGTGTATAAATCAATGTGTGTGTGTGATGTTTTGTGTGGAGGGCCTCTGCTCCTAGTATGTGTATATATCAATGTGTGTTTATGTGTGTTGTTTTGTGTGGAGGGCCTCTGCTCCTTGTATGTGTATACATCAATGTGTGTGTGTGTTGTTTTGTGTGGAGGGCCTCTGCTCCTAGTATGTGTATAAATCAATGTGTGTGTGTGTTTGTGTTGTTTTGAGTGGAGAGTCTCTGCTCCTAGTATGTGTATATATCAATGTGTGTGTGTGTGTTTGTGTGTGTTGTTTTGTGTGGAGGGTCTCTGCTCCTAGTATGTGTATAAATCAATGTGTGTGTGTGATGTTTTGTGTGGAGGGCCTCTGCTCCTAGTATGTGTATATATCAATGTGTGTTTATGTGTGTTGTTTTGTGTGGAGTGCCTCTGCTCCTTGTATGTGTATACATCAATGTGTGTGTGTGTTGTTTTGTGTGGAGGGCCTCTGCTCCTAGTATGTGTATAAATCAATGTGTGTGTGTTTGTGTTGTTTTGAGTGGAGGGTCTCTGCTCCTAGTATGTGTATAAATCAATGTGTGTGTGTGTGTGTGTGTGTGTTGTTTTGTGTGGAGGGCCTCTGCTCCTAGTATGTGTATATATCAATGTGTGTGTGTGTGTTTGTATGTGTTGTTTTGTGTGTGGGACCTCTGCTCCTCGTATGTTTATAAATCAATGTGTGTGTGTGTGTGTGTGTGTGTGTGTGTGTGTGTGTGTTCGTGTGTGTGTGTGTGTGTGTGTGTGTGTGTGTGTGTGTGTGTGTGTGTGTGTGTGTGTGTGTGTGTGTGTGTGTGTGTGTGTGTGTGTGTGTGTGTTGTTTTGTGTGGAGGGCCTCTGCTCCTAGTATGTGAATAAATTAATATGTGTGTCTGATGTTTTGTGTGGTGGGCCTCTGCTCCTAGTATGTGTATGAATCAATGTGTGTGTGTTGTTTTGTGTGTGAGGACTCTGCTCCTAGTATGTGTATAAATTAATGTGTGTGTGTGTTGTTTTTTGTGGAGGGCCTCTGCTCCTGGTATGTGCATAAATCAATGTGTGTGTGTGTGTGTGTTGTTATGTGTGGAGGGTTTCTGCTCCTAGTATGTGTATAAATCAATGTGTGTGTGTGTGTATGTGTGTGTTGTTTTGTGTGTGGGGCCTCTTCTCCTAGTATGTTTACAAATCAATGTGTGTGTGTGTGTTGTTTTTTGTGGAGGGCCACTGCTCCTAGTATGTGTGTGTGTATGTTGTTTTGTATGTGGGCCTGTGTGTGTGTGTGTGTCTTGTTATGTGTGGAGGGTTTCTGCTCCTAGTATGTGTATAATTCAACGTGTGTGTGTGTGTGTGTGTGCATTGTTTTGTGAGGGGGGTCTCTACTCCTAGTATGTGTATAAATCAATGTGTGTGTGTGTGTGTGTGTGTGTGTGTGTGTGTGTGTGTGTGTGTGTGTGTGTGTGTGTGTGTGTGTGTGTGTGTGTGTGTGTTGTTTTGTGTGGAGGGCCTCTGCTCCTAGTATGTGTATAAATCAATGTGTGTGTGTTGTTTTGTGTGGAGGGCCTATGCTCCTAGTATGTGTATAAATCAATGTGTGTGTGTTGTTTTGTGTGGAGGGCCTATGCTCCTAGTATGTGTATAAATCAACGTGTGTGTGTGTGTGTGTGTGTGTGTGTGTGTGTGTGTGTGTGTGTGTGTGTGTGTGTGTGTGTGTGTGTGTGTTGTTTTGTGTGGAGGGCCTCTGCTCCTAGTATGTGAATAAATTAATATGTGTGTCTGATGTTTTGTGTGGTGGGCCTCTGCTCCTAGTATGTGTATGAATCAATGTGTGTGTGTGTGTGTTGTTTTGTGTGTGAGGACTCTGCTCCTAGTATGTGTATAAATTAATGTGTGTGTGTGTTGTTTTTTGTGGAGGGCCTCTGCTCCTGGTATGTGCATAAATCAATGTGTGTGTGTGTGTTCTTATGTGTGGAGGGTTTCTGCTCCTAGTATGTGTATAAATCAATGTGTGTGTGTGTGTATGTGTGTGTTGTTTTGTGTGTGGGGCCTCTTCTCCTAGTATGTTTACAAATCAATGTGTGTGTGTGTGTTGTTTTTTGTGGAGGGCCACTGCTCCTAGTATGTGTGTGTGTATGTTGTTTTGTATGTGGGCCTGTGTGTGTGTGTGTGTGTTGTTATGTGTGGAGGGTTTCTGCTCCTAGTATGTGTATAATTCAACGTGTGTGTGTGTGTGTGTGTGCATTGTTTTGTGAGGGGGGTCTCTACTCCTAGTATGTGTATAAATCAATGTGTGTGTGTGTGTGTGTGTGTGTGTGTGTGTGTGTGTGTGTGTGTGTGTGTGTGTGTGTGTGTGTGTGTGTGTTGTTGTTGTTTTGTGTGGAGGGCCTCTGCTCCTAGTATGTGTATAAATCAATGTGTGTGTGTTGTTTTGTGTGGAGGGCCTATGCTCCTAGTATGTGTATAAATCAATGTGTGTGTGTTGTTTTGTGTGGAGGGCCTATGCTCCTAGTATGTGTATAAATCAACGTGTGTGTGTGTGTGTGTTGTTTTGTGTGGAGGGTCTCACTCCTAGTATGTGTATAAATCAATGTGTGTGTGTGTGTGTGTGTGTGTGTGTGTGTGTGTGTGTGTGTGTGTGTGTGTGTGTGTGTGTGTGTGTGTGTGTGTGTTGTTTTGTGTGTGGAGCCTCTTCTCCTAGTATGTTTACAAATCAATGTGTGTGTGTGTGTGTGTGTTGTTTTGTGTGGAGGGCCTCTGCTCCTAGTATGTGTATCAATTCAATGTGTGTGTGTTGTTTTGTGTGGAGGGCCACTGCCTAGTGTGTGTGTGTGTATGTTGTTTTGTATGTGGGCCTCTGCTCCTAGTATGTGTATAAATCAATGTGCGTTTGTGTGTTGTTTTGTGTGGAGGGTCTCACTCCCAGTATTTGGCCTCTGCTCCTTGTATGTGTATACATCAATGTGTGTGTGTGTGTGTTGTTTTGTGTGGAGGGCCTCTGCTCCTAGTATTTGTATAAATCAATGTGTGTGTGTGTGTGTTGTTTTGTGTGGAGGGCCTCTGCTCCTAGAATGTGTATATATCAATGTGTGTGTGTGTGTGTTGTTTTGTGTGTGGGACCTCTGCTCCTCGTATGTTTATAAATCAATGTGTGTGTGTGTGTGTGTGTGTGTGTGTGTGTGTGTGTGTGTGTGTGTGTGTGTGTGTGTGTGTGTGTGTGTGTGTGTGTGGAGGGCCTCTGCTCCTAGTATGTGTATAAATTAATATGTGTGTGTGTTGTTTTGTGTGGAGGGCCTCTGCTCCTAGTATGTGTATATATCAATGTGTGTGTGTGTGTTTGTGTGTGTTGTTTTGTGTGTGGGACCTCTGCTCCTCGTATGTTTATAAATCAATGTGTGTGTGTGTGTGTGTGTGTGTGTGTGTGTGTGTGTGTGTGTGTGTGTGTGTGTGTGTGTGTGTGTGTGTGTGTGTGTGTGTGTGTGTGTGTGTGTGTGTGTGTGGAGGTGTGTGTGTATAAATTAATATGTGTGTGTGTTGTTTTGTGTGGAGGGCCTCTGCTAGTATGTGTATAAATTAATATGTGTGTGTGTTGTTTTGTGTCTCTGCTCCTAGTATGTGTATGAATCAAAACTCTCAATGTGTGTGTGTGTGTGTGTGTGTGTGTTGTTTTGTGTGGAGGGCCTCTGCTCCTATGTATGTGTATATAAATCAATTTGTGTGTGTGTGTTTGTGTGTGTTGTTTTGTGTGGAGGGCCTCTGCTCCTAGTATGTGTATAAATCAATGTGTGTTTATGTGTGTTGTTTTGTGTGGAGGGCCTCTGCTCCTTGTATGTGTATACATCAATGTGTGTGTTTGTTGTTTTGTGTGGAGGGCCTCTGCTCCTAGTATGTGTATAAATCAATGTGTGTGTGTTTGTGTTGTTTTGTGTGGAGGGTCTCTGCTCCTAGTATGTGTATAAATCAAATGTTTTGTGTGTGTGTGTGATGTTTTGTGTGGAGGGCCTCTGCTCCTAGTATGTGTATATATCAATGTGTGTTTATGTGTGTTGTTTTGTGTGGAGGGCCTCTGCTCCTTGTATGTACATCAATGTGTGTGTGTGTTGTTTGTGTGGAGGGCCTCTGCTCCTAGTATTTGTATAAATCAATGTGTGTGTGTGTGTGTTGTTTTGTGTGGAGGGCCTCTGCTCCTAGTATGTGTATAAATCAATGTGTGTGTGTGTGTGTTTGTGTGTGTTTTTGTGGAGGGACCTCTGCTCCTAGTATGTTTATAAATCAATGTGTGTGTGTGTGTTGTGTGTGTGTGTGTGTGTGTGTGTGTGTTGTGTGTGTGTGTGTCTGCTGTGTGTGTGTGGAGGGCCTCTGCTAAATATCTTGTATGTGTATACATCAATGTGAGTGTGTGTTGTTTGTGTGGAGGGCCTCTGCTCCTAGTATGTGTATAAATCAATGTGTGTGTGTGTTGTTTTGTGTGTATGTGTATAAATCAATGTGTGTGTGTGTTGTTTTGTGTGGAGGGCCTCTGCTCCTTGTATGTGTATAAATCAATGTGTGTGTGTGTTGTTTGTGTGTGTGTGTGTGTGTGTGTTTGTGTTGTTTTGAGTGGAGGGTCTCTGCTCCTAGTATGTGTATAAATCAATGTGTGTGTGTGATGTTTTGTGTGGAGGGCCTCTGCTCCTAGTATGTGTATATATCAATGTGTGTTTATGTGTGTTGTTTTGTGTGGAGGGCCTCTGCTCCTTGTATGTGTATACATCAATGTGTGTGTGTGTTGTTTTGTGTGGAGGGCCTCTGCTCCCAGTATTTGTATAAATCAATGTGTGTGTGTGTGTGTGTGTGTTGTTTTGTGTGGAGGGCCTCTGCTCCTAGTATGTGTATATATCAATGTGTGTGTGTGTTTGTATGTGTTGTTTTGTGTGTGGGACCTCTGCTCCTCGTATGTTTATAAATCAATGTGTGTGTGTGTGTGTGTGTGTGTGTGTGTGTGTGTGTGTGTGTGTGTGTGTGTGTGTGTGTGTGTGTGTGTGTGTGTGTGTGTGTGTGTGTGTGTTGTTTTGTGTGGAGGGCCTCTGCTCCCAGTATGTGAATAAATTAATATGTGTGTCTGATGTTTTGTGTGGTGGGCCTCTGCTCCTAGTATGTGTATAAATCAATGTGTGTGTGTGTGTGTGTTGTTTTGTGTGGGGGAGGACTCTGCTCCTAGTATGTGTATAAATTAATGTGTGTGTGTGTTGTTTTTGTGGAGGGCCTCTGCTCCTGGTATGTGTATGAATCAATGTGTGTGTGTGTGTGTGTGTGTTGTTTTTGTGTGCCTCTGGTATGTGCATAAATCAACGTGTGTGTGTGTGTGTGTTGTTATGTGTGGAGGGTTTCTGCTCCTAGTATGTGTATCAAATTCAACGTGTGTGTGTGTGTGTGTGTGTGTGTGCATTGTTTTGTGAGGGGGTCTCTACTCCTAGTATGTGTATAAATCAATGTGTGTGTGTGTGTGTGTGTGTGTTGTTTTGTGTGGAGGGCCTCTGCTCCTAGTATGTGTATAAATCAATGTGTGTGTGTTGTTTTGTGTGAGGGCCTCTGCTCCTAGTATTTGTATAAATACGTGTATAAATCAATGTGTGTGTATACATCAATGTGTGTGTGTGTTGTTTTGTGTGGAGGGCCTGTATGTGTATAAATCAATGTGTGTGTGTTGTTTTGTGTGGAGGGCCTCTGCTCCTAGTATGTGTATAAATCAATGTGTGTGTGTGTGTGTGTGTGTTGTTTTGTGTGGAGGGCCTCTGCTCCTAGTATGTGTATAAATCAATGTGTGTGTGTGTGTGTGTGTGTGTGTGTGTATTTGTATAAATGTGTGTGTTTTGTGTGTGGGGCCTCTGCTCCTTGTAGCCTCTGCTCCTTGTATGTGTATAAATCAATGTGTGTGTGTGTGTGTGTTTGTGTTGTTTTTACAAATCAATGTGTATAAATGTGTGTGTGTGTGTTGTTTTGTGTGGAGGGCCACTGCTCCTAGTATGTGTATAAATCAATGTGTGTTTATGTGTGTTGTTTTGTGTGGAGGGCCACTGCTCCTATGTGTATACATCAATGTGTGTGTGTGTTGTTTTTGTGGAGGGCCTCTGCTCCTAGTATTTGTATAAATCAATGTGTGTGTGTGTGTGTGTGTGTTGTTTTGTGTGGAGGGCCTATGCTCCTAGTATGTGTATAAATCAATGTGTGTGTGTTGTTTTGTGTGGAGGGCCTATGCTCCTAGTATGTGTATAAATCAATGTGTGTGTGTGTGTGTGTGTTGTTTTGTGTGGAGGGTCTCACTCATTTACATTTACATTTAAGTCATTTAGCAGACTCCTAGTATGTGTATAAATCAATGTGTGTGTGTGTGTGTGTGTGTGTGTGTGTGTGTGTGTGTGTGTTGTTTTGTGTGTGGGGCCTCTTCTCCTAGTATGTTTACAAATCAATGTGTGTGTGTGTGTGTGTGTGTGTTGTTTTGTGTGGAGGGCCACTGCTCCTAGTATGTGTATAAATTAATATGTGTGTGTGTTGTTTTGTGTGGAGGGCCACTGCTCCTAGTGTGTGTGTGTGTATGTTGTTTTGTATGTGGGCCTCTGCTCCTAGTATGTGTATAAATCAATGTGCGTTTGTGTGTTGTTTTGTGTGGAGGGTCTCACTCCCAGTATTTGGCCTCTGCTCCTTGTATGTGTATACATCAATGTGTGTGTGTGTTGTTTTGTGTGGAGGGCCTCTGCTCCTAGTATTTGTATAAATCAATGTGTGTGTGTGTGTGTGTGTGTGTGTGTGTTGTTTTGTGTGGAGGGCCTCTGCTCCTAGTATGTGTATATATCAATGTGTGTGTGTGTGTGTGTTTGTGTGTGTTGTTTTGTGTGTGGGACCTCTGCTCCTCGTATGTTTATAAATCAATGTGTGTGTGTGTGTGTGTGTGTGTGTGTGTGTGTGTGTGTGTGTGTGTGTGTGTGTGTGTGTGTGTGTGTGTGTGTTGTTTTGTGTGGAGGGCCTCTGCTCCTAGTATGTGTATAAATTAATATGTGTGTGTGTTGTTTTGTGTGGAGGGCCTCTGCTCCTAGTATGTGTATGAATCAATGTGTGTGTGTGTGTTGTTTTGTGTGTGAGGACTCTGCTCCTAGTATGTGTATAAATTAATGTGTGTGTGTGTTGTTTTTTGTGGAGGGCCTCTGCTCCTGGTATGTGTATGAATCAATGTGTGTGTGTGTGTGTGTTGTTTTGTGTGGAGTGCCTCTGCTCCCAGTATGTGCATAAATCAATGTGTGTGTGTGTGTGTGTGTTGTTATGTGTGGAGGGTTTCTGCTCCTAGTATGTGTATAAATCAATGTGTGTGTGTGTGTGTGTGTGTATGTGTGTGTTGTTTTGTGTGGAGGGCCTCTGCTCCTAGTATGTGTATAATTCAACGTGTGTGTGTGTGTGTGCATTGTTTTGTGAGGGGGGTCTCTACTCCTAGAATGTGTATAAATCAATGTGTGTGTGTGTGTGTGTGTGTGTGTGTGTGTGTGTGTGTGTGTGTGTGTGTGTGTGTGTGTGTGTGTGTGTGTGTGTGTGTTGTTTTGTGTGGAGGGCCTCTGCTCCTAGTATGTGTATAAATCAACGTGTGTGTGTTGTTTTGTGTGGAGGGCCTATGCTCCTAGTATGTGTATAAATCAAAGTGTGTGTGTTGTTTTGTGTGGAGGGCCTATGCTCCTAGTATGTGTATAAATCAATGTGTGTGTGTGTGTGTGTGTGTGTGTGTGTGTGTGTGTGTGTGTGTGTGTGTGTGTGTGTGTGTGTGTGTGTGTGTTGTTTTGTGTGGAGGGTCTCACTCCTAGTATGTGTATAAATCAATGTGTGTGTGTGTGTGTGTGTGTGTGTGTGTGTGTGTGTGTGTGTGTTGTTTTGTGTGTGGGGCCTCTTCTCCTAGTATGTTTACAAATCAATGTGTGTGTGTGTGTTGTTTTTTGTGGAGGGCCTCTGCTCCTTGTACGTGTATACATCAATGTGTGTGTGTGTTGTTTTGTGTGGAGGGCCTCTGCTCCTAATATGTGTATAAATCAATGTGTGTGTGTGATGTTTTGTGTGGAGGGCCTCTGCTCCTAGTATGTGTATATATCAATGTGTGTTTATGTGTGATGTTTTGTGTGGAGGGCCTCTGCTCCTTGTATGTGTACACATCAATGTGTGTGTGTGTTGTGTTGTGTGGAGGGCCTCTGCTCCTAATATGTGTATAAATCAATGTGTGTGTGTGTTGTTTTGTGTGGAGGGCCTCTGCTCCCAGTATTTGTATAAATCAATGTGTGTGTGTGTGTGTGTTGTTTTGTGTGGAGGGCCTCTGCTCCTAGTATGTGTATATATCAATGTGTGTGTGTGTGTTTGTGTATGTTGTTTTGTGTGGAGGGCCTCTGCTCCAAGTATGTGTAAATATCAATGTGTGTGTGTATATGTGTGTGTTGTTTTGTGTGGGGGCCTCTGCTCCTAGTATTTGTATAAATAAACGTGTGTGTGTGTTGTTTTGTGTGGAGTGCCTCTGCTCCTTGTATGTGTATAAATCAATGTGTGTGTGTGTGTGTGTTTGTGTTGTTTTGAGTGGAGGGTCTCTGCTCCTAGTATGTGTATAAATCAATGTGTGTGTGTGATGTTTTGTGTGGAGGGCCTCTGCTCCTAGTATGTGTATATATCAATGTGTGTTTATGTGTGTTGTTTTGTGTGGAGGGCCTCTGCTCCTTGTATGTGTATACATCAATGTGTGTGTGTGTTGTTTTGTGTGGAGGGCCTCTGCTCCCAGTATTTGTATAAATCAATGTGTGTGTGTGTGTGTGTGTGTGTTGTTTTGTGTGGAGGGCCTCTGCTCCTAGTATGTGTATATATCAATGTGTGTGTGTGTTTGTATGTGTTGTTTTGTGTGTGGGACCTCTGCTCCTCGTATGTTTATAAATCAATGTGTGTGTGTGTGTGTGTGTGTGTGTGTGTGTGTGTGTGTGTGTGTGTGTGTGTGTGTGTGTGTGTGTGTGTGTGTGTGTGTGTGTGTGTGTGTGTGTGTGTGTGTTGTTTTGTGTGGAGGGCCTCTGCTCCCAGTATGTGAATAAATTAATATGTGTGTCTGATGTTTTGTGTGGTGGGCCTCTGCTCCTAGTATGTGTATGAATCAATGTGTGTGTGTGTGTGTGTTGTTTTGTGTGTGAGGACTCTGCTCCTAGTATGTGTATAAATTAATGTGTGTGTGTGTTGTTTTTGGTGGAGGGCCTCTGCTCCTGGTATGTGTATGAATCAATGTGTGTGTGTGTGTGTGTTGTTTTGTGTGGAGTGCCTCTGCTCCCAGTATGTGCATAAATCAACGTGTGTGTGTGTGTGTGTTGTTATGTGTGGAGGGTTTCTGCTCCTAGTATGTGTATAATTCAACGTGTGTGTGTGTGTGTGTGTGTGTGTGCATTGTTTTGTGAGGGGGGTCTCTACTCCTAGTATGTGTATAAATCAATGTGTGTGTGTGTGTGTGTGTGTGTGTGTGTGTGTGTGTGTGTGTGTGTGTGTGTGTGTGTGTGTGTGTGTGTGTTGTTTTGTGTGGAGGGCCTCTGCTCCTAGTATGTGTATAATTCAACGTGTGTGTGTGTGTGTGCATTGTTTTGTGAGGGGGGTCTCTACTCCTAGTACGTGTATAAATCAATGTGTGTGTGTGTGTGTGTGTTGTTTTGTGTGGAGGGCCTCTGCTCCTAGTATGTGTATAAATCAATGTGTGTGTGTTGTTTTGTGTGGAGGGCCTATGCTCCTAGTATGTGTATAAATCAATGTGTGTGTGTGTGTGTGTGTGTTGTTTTGTGTGGAGGGCCACTGCTCCTAGTATGTGTATAAATTAATATGTGTGTGTGTTGTTTTGTGTGGAGGGCCACTGCTCCTAGTGTGTGTGTATGTATGTTGTTTTGTATGTGGGCCTCTGCTCCTAGTATGTGTATAAATCAATGTGCGTTTGTGTGTTGTTTTGTGTGGAGGGTCTCACTCCCAGTATTTGGCCTCTGCTCCTTGTATGTGTATACATCAATGTGTGTGTGTGTTGTTTTGTGTGGAGGGCCTCTGCTCCTAGTATTTGTATAAATCAATGTGTGTGTGTGTGTGTGTGTGTGTGTTGTTTTGTGTGGAGGGCCTCTGCTCCTAGTATGTGTATATATCAATGTGTGTGTGTGTGTTTGTGTGTGTTGTTTTGTGTGTGGGACCTCTGCTCCTCGTATGTTTATAAATCAGTGTGTGTGTGTGTGTGTGTGTGTGTGTGTGTGTGTGTGTGTGTGTGTGTGTGTGTGTGTGTGTGTGTGTGTGTGTGTGTGTGTGTGTGTGTGTGTGTGTGTGTGTGTGTGTGTGTGTGTTGTTTTGTGTGGAGGGCCTCTGCTCCTAGTATGTGTATAAATTAATATGTGTGTGTGTTGTTTTTTGTGGAGGGCCTCTGCTCCTGGTATGTGTATGAATCAATGTGTGTGTGTGTGTGTGTGTTGTTTTGTGTGGAGGGCCTCTGCTCCTAGTATGTGTATACATCAATGTGTGTGTGTGTTGTTTTGTGTGGAGGGCCTCTGCTCCCAGTATTTGTATAAATCAATGTGTGTGTGTGTGTGTGTTGTTTTGTGTGGAGGGCCTCTGCTCCTAGTATGTGTATATATCAATGTGTGTGTGTGTTTGTATGTGTTGTTTTGTGTGTGGGACCTCTGCTCCTCGTATGTTTATAAATCAATGTGTGTGTGTGTGTGTGTGTGTGTGTGTGTGTGTGTGTGTGTGTGTGTGTGTGTGTGTGTGTGTTGTTTTGTGTGGAGGGCCTCTGCTCCTAGTATGTGAATAAATTAATATGTGTGTCTGATGTTTTGTGTGGTGGGCCTCTGCTCCTAGTATGTGTATGAATCAATGTGTGTGTGTGTGTGTGTGTTGTTTTGTGTGTGAGGACTCTGCTCCTAGTATGTGTATATATCAATGTGTGTGTGTGTGTTTGTGTATGTTGTTTTGTGTGCAGGGCCTCTGCTCCAAGTATGTGTAAATATCAATGTGTGTGTGTGTATATGTGTTTGTTGTTTTGTGTGGGGGGCCTCTGCTCCTAGTATTTGTATAAATCAACGTGTGTGTGTGTTGTTTTGTGTGGAGTGCCTCTGCTCCTTGTATGTGTATAAATCAATGTGTGTGTGTGTGTGTGTTTGTGTTGTTTTGAGTGGAGGGTCTCTGCTCCTAGTATGTGTATAAATCAATGTGTGTGTGTGATGTTTTGTGTGGAGGGCCTCTGCTCCTAGTATGTGTATATATCAATGTGTGTTTATGTGTGTTGTTTTGTGTGGAGGGCCTCTGCTTCTTGTATGTGTATACGTCAATGTGTGTGTGTGTTGTTTTGTGTGGAGGGCCTCTGCTCCCAGTATTTGTATAAATCAATGTGTGTGTGTGTGTGTGTGTGTTGTTTTGTGTGGAGGGCCTCTGCTCCTAGTATGTGTATATATCAATGTGTGTGTGTGTTTGTATGTGTTGTTTTGTGTGTGGGACCTCTGCTCCTCGTATGTTTATAAATCAATGTGTGTGTGTGTGTGTGTGTGTGTGTGTGTGTGTGTGTGTGTGTGTGTGTGTGTGTGTGTGTGTGTGTGTGTGTGTGTGTTGTTTTGTGTGGAGGGCCTCTGCTCCTAGTATGTGAATAAATTAATATGTGTGTCTGATGTTTTGTGTGGTGGGCCTCTGCTCCTAGTATGTGTATGAATCAATGTGTGTGTGTGTGTTGTTTTGTGTGTGAGGACTCTGCTCCTAGTATGTGTATAAATTAATGTGTGTGTGTGTTGTTTTTTGTGGAGGGCCTCTGCTCCTGGTATGTGTATGAATCAATGTGTGTGTGTGTGTGTGTGTTGTTTTGTGTGGAGTGCCTCTGCTCCCAGTATGTGCATAAATCAACGTGTGTGTGTGTGTGTGTTGTTATGTGTGGAGGGTTTCTGCTCCTAGTATGTGTATAATTCAACGTGTGTGTGTGTGTGTGTGTGTGTGCATTGTTTTGTGAGGGGGGTCTCTACTCCTAGTATGTGTATAAATCAATGTGTGTGTGTGTGTGTGTGTGTGTGTGTGTGTGTGTGTGTGTGTGTGTGTGTGTGTGTGTGTGTGTTGTTTTGTGTGGAGGGCCTCTGCTCCTAGTATGTGTATAATTCAACGTGTGTGTGTGTGTGTGCATTGTTTTGTGAGGGGGGTCTCTACTCCTAGTATGTGTATAAATCAATGTGTGTGTGTGTGTGTGTGTGTGTGTGTGTGTGTGTGTGTGTGTGTGTGTGTGTGTGTGTGTGTGTGTGTGTGTGTGTGTGTGTGTGTGTGTGTGTTTTGTTGTTTTGTGTGGGGCCTCTGCTCCTAGTATGTGTATAAATCAATGTGTGTGTGTTGTTTTGTGTGGAGGGCCTATGCTCCTAGAATGTGTATAAATCAATGTGTGTGTGTGTGTGTGTTGTTTTGTGTGGAGGGCCACTGCTCCTAGTATGTGTATAAATTAATATGTGTGTGTGTTGTTTTGTGTGGAGGGCCACTGCTCCTAGTGTGTGTGTATGTATGTTGTTTTGTATGTGGGCCTCTGCTACTAGTATGTGTATAAATCAATGTGCGTTTGTGTGTTGTTTTGTGTGGAGGGTCTCACTCCCAGTATTTGGCCTCTGCTCCTTGTATGTGTATACATGAATGTGTGTGTGTGTTGTTTTGTGTGGAGGGCCTCTGCTCCTAGTATTTGTATAAATCAATGTGTGTGTGTGTGTGTGTGTTGTTTTGTGTGGAGGGCCTCTGCTCCTAGTATGTGTATATATCAATGTGTGTGTGTGTGTTTGTGTGTGTTGTTTTGTGTGTGGGACCTCTGCTCCTCGTATGTTTATAAATCAGTGTGTGTGTGTGTGTGTGTGTGTGTGTGTGTGTGTGTGTGTGTGTGTGTGTGTGTGTGTGTGTGTGTGTGTGTGTGTGTGTGTGTGTGTGTGTTGTTTTGTGTGGAGGGCCTCTGCTCCTAGTATGTGTATAAATTAATATGTGTGTGTGTTGTTTTGTGTGGAGGGCCTCTGCTCCTAGTATGTGTATGAATCAATGTGTGTGTGTGTATGTGTGTTGTTTTGTGTGTGAGGACTCTGCTCCTAGTATGTGTATAAATTAATGTGTGTGTGTGTTGTTTTTTGTGGAGGGCCTCTGCTCCTGGTATGTGTATGAATCAATGTGTGTGTGTGTGTGTGTTGTTTTTTGTGGAGGGCCTCTGCTCCTGGTATGTGTATGAATCAATGTGTGTGTGTGTGTGTGTTGTTTTGTGTGGAGGGCCTCTGCTCCTTGTATGTGTATACATCAATGTGTGTGTGTGTTGTTTTGTGTGGAGGGCCTCTGCTCCCAGTATTTGTATAAATCAATGTGTGTGTGTGTGTGTGTTGTTTTTTGTGGAGGGCCTCTGCTCCTAGTATGTGTATATATCAATGTGTGTGTGTGTTTGTATGTGTTGTTTTGTGTGTGGGACCTCTGCTCCTCGTATGTTTATAAATCAATGTGTGTGTGTGTGTGTGTGTGTGTGTGTGTGTGTGTGTGTGTGTGTGTGTGTGTGTGTGTGTTGTTTTGTGTGGAGGGCCTCTGCTCCTAGTATGTGAATAAATTAATATGTGTGTCTGATGTTTTGTGTGGTGGGCCTCTGCTCCTAGTATGTGTATGAATCAATGTGTGTGTGTGTGTGTGTTGTTTTGTGTGTGAGGACTCTGCTCCTAGTATGTGTATAAATTAATGTGTGTGTGTGTTGTTTTTTGTGGAGGGCCTCTGCTCCTGGTATGTGTATGAATCAATGTGTGTGTGTGTGTGTGTGTTGTTTTGTGTGGAGTGCCTCTGCTCCCAGTATGTGCATAAATCAACGTGTGTGTGTGTGTTGTTATGTGTGGAGGGTTTCTGCTCCTAGTATGTGTATAATTCAACGTGTGTGTGTGTGTGTGTGTGTGCATTGTTTTGTGAGGGGGGTCTCTACTCCTAGTATGTGTATAAATCAATGTGTGTGTGTGTGTGTGTGTGTGTGTGTGTGTGTGTGTGTGTGTGTGTGTGTGTGTGTGTGTGTGTGTGTGTGTGTGTGTGTGTGTGTGTGTGTGTGTGTGTGTTGTTTTGTGTGGAGGGCCTCTGCTCCTAGTATGTGTATAATTCAACGTGTGTGTGTGTGTGTGCATTGTTTTGTGAGGGGGGTCTCTACTCCTAGTATGTGTATAAATCAATGTGTGTGTGTGTGTGTGTGTGTGTGTGTGTGTGTGTGTGTGTGTGTGTGTGTGTGTGTGTGTGTGTGTGTGTGTGTGTGTGTGTGTGTGTGTTGTTTTGTGTGGAGGGCCTCTGCTCCTAGTATGTGTATAAATCAATGTGTGTGTGTTGTTTTGTGTGGAGGGCCTATGCTCCTAGTATGTGTATAAATCAATGTGTGTGTGTGTGTGTGTGTGTTGTTTTGTGTGGAGGGCCACTGCTCCTAGTATGTGTATAAATTAATATGTGTGTGTGTTGTTTTGTGTGGAGGGCCACTGCTCCTAGTGTGTGTGTATGTATGTTGTTTTGTATGTGGGCCTCTGCTCCTAGTATGTGTATAAATCAATGTGCGTTTGTGTGTTGTTTTGTGTGGAGGGTCTCACTCCCAGTATTTGGCCTCTGCTCCTTGTATGTGTATACATCAATGTGTGTGTGTGTTGTTTTGTGTGGAGGGCCTCTGCTCCTAGTATTTGTATAAATCAATGTGTGTGTGTGTGTGTTGTTTTGTGTGGAGGGCCTCTGCTCCTAGTATGTGTATATATCAATGTGTGTGTGTGTGTTTGTGTGTGTTGTTTTGTGTGTGGGACCTCTGCTCCTCGTATGTTTATAAATCAGTGTGTGTGTGTGTGTGTGTGTGTGTGTGTGTGTGTGTGTGTGTGTGTGTGTGT